>NC_133621.1:295628112-295888112 GCF_048593235.1 Sminthopsis crassicaudata
ATATGATGACAAAGAATTTGAAATTGAGCCGATATCATTTGGTGAATAACTGAACAAATTGTTGTAACGTATGTGATTTTGATGGGATACTATTGTGCTATAAGAAATGATGAGGGGATGGTTTCAGAAAAATGTGGGAAGACATGAACTGAGGTAAAGTGAAGCAAACAGAATTAGAAAAAAGTATAAAGCAATAATGATATTGTAGTCAATTATGAAAGATTTAATGACTGATCAATACAATGATCTACTACAATGCTAAAGGATCCAGATATAAAATTGATGGATTCAGAGTAAATATTGAACAATTCTTTCCTACTTTTTACTTTCCTTATTTTTTTGAAAAGTGGGCTAATATAGAAATGTATTTCCCATGACTTCATAACAGGGATTGAATTTCTTGCCTTCTTAGTGGGAGAAAGAAAGATCATTTAGAATTGAAAATAATAATAATTTTTAAAAATGTATGACCTTATAAAATCCTTCAACTCAGCACATGGATTATATTCTTTAAAGATTTTTAGTATTTATTTTGTTTTGTTTGGCCAGTCTACTCATAAATTTCAATACACAAAGATAGTGCCCTATACTTAGTTGATCTAACCATGGATTTATGGATTAGCATACAAATCAATTCATTGGACAGAGCAAGAATTTGACCTTATCATCTTGCCATTACCCAGGGTTTTGATATTGGACCTGTTTTCAGGATCTCAGACAACCATCTGATCAGAACCATTCAGATTGATTCTGAGACCCTGATTCTAAAATCATTGATAAGAATAGATCACTATGTGTATGTGTCTATATCTATGGGTATATGTATGCATGTATATATACACATATGCATACCCACAAATATGCATGTACATATGGTACATATATGCATGCATACCTACATAAACAGTATATACATGTACAATCATATGTTTCATTTTTCAGGTGTTAGTCATTCTCCTTCCTGTTTTCATCTAGAACTGCTGCTCCAATATTCTGGCTTAATTGGGCCACATACTAAGCTTTCTTCAAATTAATTTTCTGCTCCAATGCTCTTTACTTTGGGAAAGAATGTATTCATAATCTCTAAAATGTCTTCTCCCCCATGATGCTTTGCAGCCAGGTTTGGACAATAAACCATCACTGCCTGTGACTTTTACTTCTATCTATCTGGCAAAAAGATTAAATACTTGTTAGTTGTGGTACTTTCTGAAACTTTTGGCACTCTTTGAAGTAGTTGTGATAACTATTTCACTTCAGATAAATTTTGGCAGGATAATAGTCATAATCATTGTGAAGGCTGTCTTGTTCTCAGTTTTATCCTTAATTCTAATTGGTATCCATTTTGATCTTTACTTTAACTAGTCAGTAATTTGATTGTCTTGAGATACTTGCTTCAAAAAAAATCCCCATTAGACATATCCTGTCTATTAAAATATAATCAATTTTATTTTTTGTGATTTAGTTTATTCTCATATTCTTTTCCAAATATTTTGTAAATCATTGCCCTCTTCATTCATTAATCTCATTAACTTTTTTTATCCTTTGGAACATATATTGTCACATAAGATTTATGAAATTTTATTTTATTGATACCACTTGTTTTGTATCACCTTAATATGTTCCTCTTCCTTCCCTTACCCAGAAAACTGTCTTTTGTTACAAAGATGAAAAAAACATAAAGGAAAAATAAATTAGTCCAGCTAAGTCAAACAAGTCTTCAACTATGTACGTACACTATTATACATGATATTCCATACTTCCAATCCTCAGTCTTTTCAAAGATGCAGTGGAGCTGTATTTTGTCTACTTTTCTCTGAAAAACAAATTTGTCTTTATCAATACAAAGGAGGCCATTTCATTTTTTTAAATCCCATTTGACTCACTGTAGTCATTTCAAACATACACATACATGCTGTCCCATAAGTCTTAGTTCAGTTTTTATAACTTCAGAAGTAAAAATACTCCACTTATTTAAAAAACTCATTTAAAATTTAATTATCAAGTCTTATTTAAAGCAATTTGGAATCTAGCCACAAAGGTTATCAAACTATGCATACCCTTTGACCAAGTAATACCATGATTAGAACTTTAAGGAGAACATAGTTTGAGAATATGTGTGTGTGTGTGTGTGTGTGTAGATATAGATATATCTCAAATACATTTCTTTTGTGGTAATAAAGAAATGAAACTGAGGGAATATCCTTCAATTAGGGAATGACCAAATAAATTACAGTATATAAATGTGACGGGATGCTATTGTGCTATAAGAAATCATGAAGGGAACGATTTTAGAAAAATTTCCAAACATTTGTATGAACTGATACAAAGTAAAGTGAGCAGAATCTGGAGAACAATTTACATAGTAACAGTAATACTGTAAAGATAACCAATTTTGAAAGACTAACTCTTGAATGCAGTGATTCGCTACAATTCCAAAGGACTTATGAGAAACATACTCTCTCCAAAAAGAGAATTTATGGAAGCAGAGAAAAGATAGAAGCATAGTTTTTCTTCTGTCTTTATTTTTCTTACTTTTTAAAATATGGCAAATGTGGAAATTTGTTTTGGATGACTACACATATTTGTAATAAGTTCTGTTTTTCTTTTTTTTCTCATTGAGTACATGAGGGAGTAAAGAAAGGGAGAACATGTGGAACTAAAAAAAAAATTAAAACATTTCCAATGCTCTAGAAGTAAATAAAAAGATAACTTTCAAAAAAACAAAAATGTTTGAAAACATTGTCAAAGGACCTCTAGGGATTCCCAAGACTCTTTTAGGGGGTATGCAAGACCAAAAAAATTAAAATAACAATACTAAGATGTAATGTTCTGTTCTCTAAATTGTAATCGTTCTCTTGGAGCAGATTTCTTGGAGAGCTTCTGGAGGCAGCCTTAGTTTCAATTCTGCTCCAATAATCACCAAATGCAGCCAGGAGTTAAAGTCTAGATCCTTTATTGTGTTCTTCAAAATCCTGAATCTTTTTCTGGGCCCGGTTAGCTTTCTTAGAGCCCTTCCTCTCTCCTTGGTTCCCAGAGAGCTCTTGTCTGAATGTCTCCAGGCAGCACAAACGTGGAGATGGGAATGAATCAGGCTCTGAATCCCCTCAAGTGTGGGATTGTGGGTTTCTGCCTTGTGAATCTCCTGGAAGTCAATTCTAGTTCTGAATCTCCTGGAAGTCCCCGAGCAGACTTTTCCTTTAGACTTGTAAATCTCCTGGATTTGCAAATCTCCCACTGAATCCTGGTTCTGAATCTTCTCTCAGAGAGTGGGCTTGTCCTTTTATATGCTCTCTAAAGGTGTGAAGTCTAATGTGTGAACCAATAAGCGAACTCCTTTAAAGGTATGAACTAAGTACATGAATACATAAGTACCTTCTCTCAAGTTCTGGCCCATAATGTCTCCTTGTAGGATCAGATCAATCATACTGAACCATTAGATAATTATATCCATTCCAGTGACTTAGCACTTGTAAGAATCCTAACACTAAGATATTATTTTCTTATTAAAACTCTTCTTCATTTCCAACTTAAAATAGTTTAATCATTTAAATATTTTATATAATTTTAATTTTTGAGTTTCAAATATGAATTTTGAATTTTAATTTTAAGAAGATGGAGGACCATATCATTTAGCATTCTATATGCAACAGTTTTTGGATGACATTTTTTTCAGGTTGGTAGATCAGTAGTAAAAGTCTTTTTGCTTGATCACCTCAGTCACCTGTTCCCCTTCCATTAGACATTTTCTTGGAAGAACACAGCAAAATTTTCTTGTGCATCAAAATATCATTTGATGCCTCCTTGTCAGCAATCATACCTCAAAGAAAGAAGTGAACCTTTTGGGACAATCGACAACCAGAACTGTGGGAGTGCCTGGACCCAGAAGGGAGATTTAATGATAAAGTGTAAAGAAAATGATTCTGGAAAGGGCAGAGGTTAGTAATGTGCTTTATGCCTGGGCACACAGGGAACTTTCTGCCACAGGGAAATATTTCTATCCTTTTTGTATCCAGCAGGAATTGATATTTCTAAGAATCATATACAAGTGAAAAAGGGAGAAAAGCATTTAAAATCTATAAGGCAATGACATCAAATATATTTAGAAGAGGCAAATAGATACTTTAAATTCATGAGGAACATAGACCACAGAAGGAACCATAAATCAAAGAATAAAATTTATTTTCTTTTTTTCAAAGAATAAAATTTAGAAGAGATAAAATAAGAACAAGAATTAATGAAGAAACTAGGTAAAGAAATCTTTTTTAAAAAGATGCAGAAAAAATAAACCTAAGAAACAAACGAAAATGAAGATTAGAAAAGGAAGGTGGATTTTAATTAACTAAAAAAATACAGGAAGAATTAGTTGTGAGATAGAAAAAGTAGAGATAAAACTCTTTGTTAATGAGATAATAGTTTACTTAGACTATCCTAGTCAATCAGCAAACTGAGACAATAGTTTCAGCAAATTTGCAGACTGCAAAATAACCCTATCAACAATGTACAAGAGGCAATAACAGAAGAAAGCTCTTTCAAAACAACAGTGGAACTCAATAACCTACTGTTTAATAAACTAGAAAATACAAATCATTTGTAAATCAATGTACTTATATTTAATTTTAAAAATTACAAAAAAACTGGAAATAAGTATTACAAAATTAGGCTCAGTCCAGCACTTTACAATGTATTCTATAATAAATTAAATATGGATATTTGACACCAATATTAAAAATTGAGCTAACAAAAGAGAAATGAATATGCATATGTATAGAAATCTAGCTACATGCCTCCAACATTATTTAAATGTGCTTGTATATGCATAAAATATCTATGTGTATATTTATATGTGTGTGCATGTATATAGCATGTATATATATATAATTCCATATATGTGAATGCTATAACTTTTAGAGATATTGATAGGAAATATATTCTTTATCAAACAAAAGAAAGAGGAAATTACAAAAGACTAAATAATTTTGATTACATATCATTGAAAAACCTCTACCAAAACAAAATTAAGGCAGAAGGGAATCGATGAAATTGGAGAAGGATTCTTTGCCTCAAATTTCTTAGGTAATTTTATTTTATTATCTTTTCAAACTAACTTTTAATCAGACCTGAGTTAATTAGAAAAAAAAGTACAACTACTTATAAAAAATCATGTCACAGCATGACAAATATCTATATTTTCTACATTTTTTCTCTCACTTCTTAATCCCTTTCCACCTAATTTCTTTTTTTTAAAGCGTTTTATTTTCAAAACATATGGATAGTTTTCAATATTCACCCTTGACAAACTTTGTGTTCCAAAATTTTTTTCCCTCCTTTTCCCTTCCTCCCCCCTCCCCAGATGGCAAGTAATCCAATATATGTTAAACATGCAGTTATTCTATGTATATTTCCACAATTATTAAGCTACACAAGAAAAAATCAGAAAAATGAGGAAGAAAACAAAGTGAAAGCAAACAACAAAAAAGTGAAAATATTATGTTGTGATCCACACTTAGTCCCCACAGTTCTCTCTCTGGGTGTGGATGGCTCTTTCCATCATAAGACCATTGGAATTGACCTGAATCACCTCGCTGTTGAAAAAAGCCACATCCATCAGAACTGATCATTGTATAATCTTCTTGTTGTTGAGTACATCTTGGGTAATTTTAAATGGAAACAACAGCAACCACAGGAAACTGAGTGGGACCAATTACAAAGAATAAATATGACTCCAAAGAATGCATATATGAAGACATCCTCACACTAGTCCTTTGCAGAGGTGGCAATTTCACAGATATGGGGAGTTGTTTCTGGCTTTTATTTTCCCAATTTACTGATTGGTTTTGCTGATTATTTTTTCTTCCTGTTTAGTTAAACAAAGTAGTCTTATTATATGAGATAGTTTTCTCAGAGATAAAAAGGGATGCTGTTTTTTTTGTTTTGTTTTGTTTTTGTTTTTGTTTTTGTTTTTGTACTGCAAAAACAAAAAGTAGCAATAAAAAGTGATTTTAAGAAAGAATCAGTATACTAGATCCTATGAGATATTAGAGAGAGTGATACCATTACAAGAGAAAACTGAAGTTCTTGCAAGAGTTAAATTCCAGTTAATATAATCAGGGGACGGAACATAAAAAGGAAGTAACTGAAAATTTAAAAAAGAAGTGACTTTAAAAAAATTACCTATAAAGCCAAAGTGCAGAAGATAATGTAAATAGAGGTTGCATTTGCATGTGAAGCTGCTAGTGAGGAAGGGGGATGAAAGTACAGGAGATTTCATCCTGTTGAAAGTGATGTGGCTGATGTAGACACCAGGTGATGGTAGGCACCAAACGTTGGGGGTTTGGTCATGTGAAGAATTCACAGTGACCATCTTCTTTGGCAAAAAGGAGGTTTATTTAGGGGGATAGGTTATAGACAAAATGAAGGAATTCAATAGACAACAGGAATGGTAAATATGAAATAGAGTATATGAGCATATGAAAGACAAGTTCCTCAGTGGAATTCACAATTTTCCAATAGAAAGGGAGCACCCCATGAGGTTGGGGAATGCCCTTAGCTGGCAGACTAAATCCTGAAAGGGTCTTAACCCCCTAAAAGAGTTAGTTAGATGCATTGGACCACCTAGAAGGAGTGGGGGGAAGAAGGGAAAAATTTGGAACAGAAAGTTTTGCAAGGGTCAATGTTGTTTTGTAAATAAAAAGCTTTAATAAAAAACAAAAGAAAAACAAAAAAAACAAAACAAAACAAAAAACAAGAGTTAGCTATAAGGAGGAGAAGTGGGGTTGGGAAGCATAGTAGAGTTAGGGGGAGATATCATGTAGCTTAAGAAGAAAGACAGCATGAGACAGAGTGCCATGGCAGATTGACCCAAAGGAGGGTAGTGAGTATGGTATGACCTTAAGGTGATTTTATAGGGAATATTTAATCTCAGGAACAAGACAGGGATTTCTGACACAACACGACAAGGTGAGACTGCCCCAAACCCTACAGAGTGTAAGCCTCAGAGGTTTGACATAACTTGGGTTTCTTACTGGACAATCTCCCCACAGGATGGGGATCTCCAATAGTGCCTTCTCCCTGCTTGCCCCAGGGATCAATTCTTCAGTTTCTCTTACATCCATCATTCAGAACCTCATCAAAAGAATTATCTTGCCTAGGAGAATGAATCAGGATGATAGAGATTGTGTTTTTTAAGGTCCCCTCCTACTCTAAAATTCTGAGATTCCACGATTCTTATCCAATGTTTTCATTAGTTACTTGGATGAAAGCTTAGATTGCATATATATGAAATTTGTAGGTGACACAAATTTGGAAGAAAAGATAATCCAGAATTACAATCACGAAAATCCGTGATTTGGAAATTGTCTCAGCTGCTATCTAGGCCAAGTCATGTTGGAGTGGGAGATGGCTTCCCATAGAGGATAAAACCAAGATTTAAAATAATATTTTTATTATTTTAACTTTATCAAATACAAGTCAAACTAGACTAATTTCTAAAAATAAAGTTTGCAAACATATATTAAGTGTTGAGATCCTCTGATTACTCTGTTGAAACAGCGTCTTCTGACTGAATAAAAAGATGGCATGACCCTGACTGTGTTACTGAAACCAAACAAGACATTCAAAATAGACAATAAATATTTCAGGAGACCTTTTATAGGAAAGCTCTTATCTAGGTGAAAATTACTGAAGAGCAGCTAGATTTAATCTTTTATTTTCCATTGTGAATGTCTATTTTCCTGAGTTCAAATCTGACCTCAGATTATTATTAGCTTCTAACCCTGGGCAAGTCACTTTACCCTGTTTACCTCAGTTTTGTTTTTTTGTTTTTAAATCTGTAAAATGAGCCAGAAAAGGAAATGGCAAAGCACTCTTGTATCTGACAAAAAAAAAAATCTCACATGGTCTCACACTATTTGGCTCAGTTTTCTTATCTGTAAAATCAACTAGACAAAGAAATGGCCAATTACTCCAGTATTTCCCCTAAGAAAACTCCACATGAAATCACCGTGTTTGTCTCAGTTTTCTCATCTGCAAAGTCAACTGGAGAAGGAAATGGCAAATTACTCTAGAACTTCTCCTCAGAAAACTCCACATGAAATCACCTTGTTTACCTCAGTTTCCTCCTCATCTGCAAATTACTCTAGTATCTTTGGCAAGAAAATCCAAAATGGAATTATGAAGATTTATATATAACTGAAAAAAAAAAGATTGAACTGAAAGATTTTACCTCTCTAGATCTCAGTTTCCTTATCTATTAGAAGAAGTGAATGAATTAGAACATCTCTGAGGTTCCTTCCAATTCTAATTTTGTGCCCCTATGAACATTCCCTTTCAATAACAAAGAAAAGAAAAACTACCGGTCCTCAATAGAGTTCTAATTTTTTCCCCAACCAGTCCTCCTACAGAATGGATGTTTTGTTCTAACTGATCAACAGAACAGCAACAAATATTCAAGACACTATTCCAGGTGCTAGAAACACAAGGACAAACAAAAATCAGGACTATCCTGCCCTTAAAGAGATTATATTCTACTAGAACCATACCAAGTAACCAGTCTTTGAAAAGATTGATGCTAGTTTAACGAGAGGAGAAAACAGACTAAAGAGAATTTTCTTAAGTATATGAAGGATGGTCATGCAGACTAGAAAGTAAACTTATTTTCTTTTATTTTAAAGGATTTGACTATGATCTAAGTTTAGAAATAGCCTGTGGGCTGGCAGAGTGGTTAGAACACTGGACTTGAATCAAATTCTACTCCAGATACATACTTTGAATGAGCCACTCTGAACTTACATCTCTTCTCTTGGAAAGTGTGGATTGATATAAAACCTCCCTTTCAGGGTTGTTGTGTGAAGGTCAAATGAGATAATTCAATGAAAAGAGCTTTGCAAAATCTGAAGCATTATATGGATGTTAGCTATGATGATTTGAGTTCATTATCAGAAATACCTTTTTTTAAACAAGAAGAGATGGATAACAGGCTTTATGACATGGTGAGTTTCTTACTCAAATACAACTTCTTACATAAGGTCTTTCTTGACTAATTCAATTCAATAAGTTCCAAGCTAAGTACCTAGAATGCAAATAAGAAAAGGAAAAGCATGGAACTCACAATATGATGAGGAAAGACATCCCACAAAAGAAGGTGATGGGGTAGGATTAGAGACATCAGGGAAGTTATTTGACATGGGAGCATCTTGTTCTGTATAGTTAAAACCAAGTAGAGCTTCAGTCTCAAGATGGAGTCTTGAGGAAGTCCAAAATGTGTCTTCTGTAAAGGAAGCCATTGGGAAGAGTTCAGCACTGCACTTTCTAGCCGCCTAATTAAAGGGGAGAAAAGGCTGAAGAAAATGGTATCCAAGGCACATAGTAGGTATTTACTTGCATGTTGATTATTTGATTTAGTCAATTTGATGTAACACCCAATATGGAGAAAAGTATGAAACTAGTTAGTTTTTCCCCATCATAGTCCTGTCAAATTTCCCAGAACAGGAGGAAAAAAAAAACCATGTCATCTTAATGCTCTTTGTGGTTAAAAATAAAATAAAATAAGCAAAAACAAAAAACCTGTTGGAAATTACTCAATGCTGGGAAGGTTTCTTCAGATTTGGGATGCATGGCATTCTGCTTGCTGTCTTTAAGATTCTTCACCTCATTGTGCTTTCTTGTATCATTCTGTCTTCCCTAGAGACCCCTCTGTCTCAGTTTGCTTGCCATCTGTCTCCAGTAACTTGGCACAATTTGCAGAAAGGACCTGCAGGCTGCAGGCTGGGACCTCACAGTATCTAATTAACTACATTAGTCAAGAGAATCATTTAATATGGCCAACCATGAGTGACTGCTGGAGCAAAGCTTCTATCTCTTCAGAGTCCCATCACATGGTGACCTCAGTGAGCTGAGCAGGCGCACATGCCCCTTTACCCAGAGTACTGTGTCTAGTTCTGGGTGCTGTTTCTTTTTTTTTTTTTTTTAATTAAAGCTTTATTTATAAAACATATGCATGATCAATTCTTCAACATTAGCCCTTGCGAAATCCTACTTCCCTCCTTCCCCCATTCCCTCCTCTAGATAGCAAAGTTCAATGTGTTAAATGTGTTAAATCTAATATATACATACATATTTATACAATTATCATGCCACACAAGAGAAAAAGTAAAGCAAAATAAAATGCAAACAAACAACAAAAAGAGTGAAAACTCTGTATTGTGAACCACATTCAGTTCCCAGAGTCCTCTCTCTGGTCTCTTCATCACCGCACCATTGGAACTGGTCTGAATCATCTCATTGTTGAAGAGAGTTATGTCCATCAGAACTGATGTGGTATAGTCTTATTGTTGCCATATATAATGATCTCCTGCTTCTTCTCATTTCACTCATCATCAGTTGATGTAAGTCTCCCCAGGCCTTTCTGTATTCATCCTGTTGATCGTTTCTTATAGAACAAAAATATTCCATAACATTCATATACCATAACTTATTCAGTCATTCTCCAGCTGATGGGCATCCACTCAGTTTCCAGTTTCTTGCCACTACAAAAAGGGCTGCTACTAATATTTTTGCATACGTGAGTCCCTTTGGGTTCTGTGTTTTAAGAATTATTGGCAACTTGTAGTGTCCAGTGGAAGTACACTGGCATATTTGGAGATCTGGAAAACCACATCTAATGAGTGGCTGAAGGAAACAAGAAAAGAGACTGCATGATATAATTGAAATAGCACTGAATTTGAAGTTAGAGGATCTGGGTTCAAATATGGTTTCTGCCACTTAAAACCTTTGTGAATCTAGGCAAGTCACTTAATCCCTCTCAAGAATTCATTCCTCCTCTGTAATATGGAGAAGGTGAAGCTTGACTGTGAAAAAGAGATGGGAAAATGTATCTCTCTCCTTTTTTTGTAAGAGTTACTCAACTATGGAGAATGGTATAATATGCATCTCCCATCAGAATCAATTGATATATTTGGTACTTTTTGATGAAGTGATTTTATTTTTCCCCCCAAAGGAGATGCTTGGAAGTAAAGATGATGTAAATCTCGAAGATATCAATGACAACTTAAAAACATTTAAAAATAAAATAAGATTTCAAATCTAAATCTATAATCCCACAACCATATGTTTAGTCAGGAGAAAAGAAGATTAAGGGCAGACATGATAGCTGTGTGGTTGGCATGTGAAGGGCTTTAATGAAGAAAAATGGTTTGGGGTTGTTCCAGAAGAGACTAAAACTAAAGGGTGAATGTGGAAAAGGCCATATATCGTTTCAATATCCTAGAGACACAAAAGTATATTAGTTTTGAATAAAAAGAAAAGAGTAGATATTTCAAGCTTTACTTTGGTCACTGGCAAAATTTTAGAATGTGTTAATAAAAAAAGTAATTTGTGAACATTTAAAAAAGGAAGCAATAATTGATAAGAATCAGTATAGTAAAGATAGAACTTTACATAGGTTTTGAAATGTGACTAGAATTCAGACAAGTAGCTAGAGATTTTTTTCCTAATTCATTGTTCTGGAACTTTAAAGTACCATAGAAGTCATCTAGACCAATCTTCTCATTTTGCATGTGACCAAACTGGGGACTATTGGATAAAGTGACTTGTATAAGGCTACACAAGTAGTAGCTATCAGAGGCAGGATTCAAACCCTGGTCCTTTTACATAGCAGAAAGTATTTCAAAAAGGGGGCAAGCTTTGATAATATGTGTAATAACAGACTAAACTTCTTTTCTCTTCAATCATTAGATGCTTTCAGAGGAGTGATACAAATATATAACATGTCTTGATTTAACAAGGTATGTAATAATTGTCATGGTATAATGGAGAGATGAGGGCTAGATAGTATTATTTTAGATGAATTTGTACCTGGTTGAATGCCTAGGCTAAAAGAAAAGTAATTAATTGATTTATTTCAACATAGAAGGGTTATAGCCAAAATATATAGAAGGATATAACCAACGGATATATACTTGATGTGATTGTGTTCAATAATTTGTTAATAATTTGAATAAAGCTATACATTACATATGCACTTTCAAAATATATCCTTATGATGATGAAGTGGAATCTCAATATAAATCTGATGCCAGAAGTATAACCAAAGCTGTCTCTCAAAGGCCTCTTATTGCAAACATCCTTTATTTATAACTGACAACGTATCACTGAGATACAGATCCCAGAACTACCAAAGGATACCACTTAAATACAAAATCAAGCTCCATAATAGAAACATTTGGAGGAAGGAGCCAATAGACTCATATCCTTATTCCTATAAGTCATTTAACAAGAAATGGACAAGATCAAAACCTTTCAAGAAATTGTGAACAATATAATGATTTAATTCTCATATGTTATAGATGATCTGGCTTCTACTTTTGCTTCAGGAATAATTCAAAATGTTTCAAAGATCATACAGCCAACTCACAGCATTGGTAGTAGACTTGCCTTTGTTAATTCATATATGCTCATATTGGTGGCAGAAAACCACTCACCCATAGAGTCTTAAGTGCTTAAGTCCATTTCTCTAATCCTGATTCAGCTCACTTTTCTGATTTCCCATCCCTTCCCCGGCTAAGGTGTTGACTGCTTCTATAGAAATAATATTAATACCACATTTAATAAGGGACATGAAGTAAGAAAAGGATAGCTAAAATGTTGGATGATGAGCGTCTGAAAATCTCTGAGCAGGTTAGAACAATGAGTCTTAATTCAGAATGAAACTGAATGGGGTTAAATTGGTTGTGAATTGGTTTCAAAAAATTAATTATCTGAGTATAGTATAGGGAGGCATCAATGGGCAAGGGCTCATGGCAAAAAGATGTTTTATCAAGCTTACAAAATGTAAGCTTGATAAGGGTAAAGAATGTAAACCTGTGAACTATAAAAAGCTAACACAGTGTTTGGTAACTTTAGTAAAGGGATACACACACACACACACACAAACACACACACACACACACACACACACATATATATACACACACACAAACACACACACACACATATATATATACATATATACACACACATATACACACACACACATATACACACACACACACACACACACACACACACACATATATATATATATATATATATATATACTTTCAGTATAGTATACTCTGATCAGATGATATATGTATCATGGTGATTTCCAGGTACCACATTTTAGGAGAGGTATTGACAAGATGGCCAACTAAGTGACACAATGGATAGAGTTCAGGGGTAGGTTTAGATACTTACTAGATGTGTGATCCTGGAAAAATCATTTAATCCTTTTTTCTTCACTTTCTCCATCTGTAAAATGAGTTGGAGAAAAATACAGCAAACAAATCCAATATTTTGCTTAAAAAACAACTAAAAACCAAATGGGGATACAAAGAGCTGGACACAAATGAAACAACTGAACAATAAGAAAAGGGAGCAACTAGATGGTACAGTGATAAAGTGTCAGGCCTGGAGTCAGGGAGATTCATCTTTGTGAATTCAAATCCCATCTTGCTTGCCTCGGTTTCTCCAATTAAAAAATGAGCTGAAAAAGAAAATGGCAAACCACTCCAGTATCTTTGCCAAGTAAACCCTAAGCAGGGTCACAAAAAGTTGGGCACAACTGGAAACTACTGAACAACAACAAATTAAGAAGCTATAGGATATTCTGAGAAAGGCTGTCAGATTTAAAGACATGGTGTTAATATTATTTCTTTAACCAGGAAATAGATGAAAATGAGAAAAGTGGGCTGAATTGGAACTATAGCAATGGATAGTACCCAAGAATCTATAGTTGAGTGGTTTTCTGCCATCATTATGAGCATATATGAATTAATAGAGACAAAGTCTACTATCCCTGCTATGTGATAATGGATAGAAGTGGGAATATTTAGCCTGGAGAAGAGAAAATATAATAAGGCCATAAAAGCCATTTTTGGTAATTTGAGGGACTGTCATAAGGAAGAAGGATTAGATCTGCTCTTCTTGGCCCCAGAGAGTGGATCTATGAGCAATGGATATAAATCATAAAAAGGCAAATTCCAGACCAATACACAAACAAACAAATGAAACCCTCCTATTTAAGGACTAGAATTGTCCAAAAATATCCTATTATATTTTTAATAGGTTACCTCCAGTGGTTCCCCACCATTATAGGGGATCAGCTGAAAGCAAAATAATTGATTCTCATGAATCTCATAGAAGAGATTCTTGTATACACACATATATACATCACACAAATACATAGATATATATTACACATGTGTATATTGTTATACATTTATCTATCTATATTTATTTATAAATGGAGAGGGAGGGAGGGGGGGAGAGAGAGAGAGAGAGAGAGAGAGAGAGAGAGAGAGAGAGAAAGAGAGAGAGAGAGAGAGAGAAAGAGAGAGAGAGAGAACAGAGAGAAGAGAGAGAGAGACAGAGAGAGACAGAGAGAGAGAGACAGAGAGAAAGAGACAGAGAGAGAGACAGAGAGAGACAGAGAGAGAGACAGAGAGAGACAGAGATAGACAGAGAGAGATAGAGACAGAGAGAGACAGAGAGAGAGACAGAGAGAAAGAGAGAGAGAGAGAGAGAGAGAGAGAGAGAGAGAGAGAGAGAGAGAGAGAGAGAGAGAGAAGATAGTGCGTCAGATAGATCACATGGTATGCCATGTCTCATGGTACTATTGAGATACAAATAAACTTCATAAGGTCAGAGGTCTAGAGCTCAAAGAGGTATATAGACCATGAAGTCTCATACTCAACTTGTACAGTTAAGGACAGTGAGTCTATAGCAATTAAATGATTTCTCCAAGATCACTGGTAAGCAAATTGCCTTGCTGAGATTTCAAATCATGGCTAAGAGGAAAAGTATGGCACCTCTATTTTATCTATCTATCTATCTATCTATCCATCTATCCATCTACTTACCTACCTACCTACCTCTCTATCCATCTATCTATCTATAACTAGATCTCTTTTTTCTTCTTTCCCTCCTTTCTTTCCCCCTCACTCCTTTCTTTCTCTTCTCTTCATCTTTCTGTCTCTATCTCTCTGAATCTCTCTTTCTCTCTCTCTCTCTCTCTCTCTCTCTCTCTCTCTCTCTCTCTCTCTCTCTCTCTCTCTCTCTCTCTCTCTTCTCTCCTCTCTTTCTCTCCCTCTACATCTCTATCTCTCTGTTTCTGTCTATTTCTGTGTCTCTGTCTCCCTCCCTCCAAATCCAGAATATTTTTCTTTGCATTATATTGTCTTCAAAGACCCCAATCATAGATGAGGACAATTGAAGGGGAGAAGATAGAGGGCATGGAAGCCATCATGAAAGTGGTGACCCCTAAATTCGTTCTTGAAACAAAGAAAGCTCTCCCAGATGAAGATGGTGGGAATGAAATTGGGGCGGGGGACCTGTCTATGAGAGTCATGAAGCTTAACATAAAGAATAATACAGAGATGGGAGAATGAAGCATGAGAGTAAAAGCTAGAGTAGTCTAGTAGACTAGAGGATAGAGTACATACAGAACTGTTGATGATCTAAAGCTAAAAAGGCAGATAATAGCTAGATTCTGAACTACCAAAAATACCAGTATCAGGATTTAATACATTATTCACAAGGCAACAAGGAGCCATTGAAGGCTGTTGAGAACAGGAGTGACATGATTATGTATAACCCAGCACTAAGAATATACCTGAAGGCATACTATGAAGGATACATCAAAGGTTGGAGAGAATGATGACTAAATAGAAAAATTAAAAGTTGACAAATGTAATATGTATTGGGCAGTCAGAATGGATGAAACACTCATTGGATATATGAAATGAAGAAAGTGTCAAATGTTTTTACAGGCAAACACACTTGAATAATTGATCAGTTGTTGATAACAAGCAATAGAAAGGAGGAAGGTCAAGTTTTGTGTATAAGATAAATTCAAATAATCTAACATGGTTAACTGGAATAATAAATCCAGTAAGGGGGGTTGATCTTAAGGGGAAGATGCTATCTATGCATTTGAAATATACAGAACTTTAAATGATGGTGGCAGTCAAAAAATAGCTTTGGGACTAGAGGCATAAAAAGCTGAAAATGTCCTATTTTGTAGTCAATATGCAAATGTAGACCCATGGTAGAGTAAAAAAAAATCATTATTTTGGGGGATATACCACAAAACTTGCTGATGTAGGCATCTTACTGCTCTGTCTAGGCATAGGGTAGGTAGCAAGCACAAGACTGCACTCTAATTCAGTGAAACCTGATTATTTGCCATGTTTGGAGTAGTAGAAGAACCCAAGCTAGTAACACTGCATTCTGTTGTGTCATGGATAAGCCATTCAACTTTCTTGGAATCTAACATTCTTTTTTTCTTAATCTGAATCCTACATTTTTCATCAGCTCCTTCCATTTCATTACTAACAGAAAGGAGCTGGACCATCAAGGCAGCTTTTCTCCTTAATTGTATTTCCTACACATTCTTTATAAATAGACTTAAGCGAGACTCTGTGTTCTTTAAATTGTAGTTTTATGTTGCCATGGAAATATTTTTTAAAAAGCTTTGCCATTGAAGCATCAATGTTAGGTAGTATCTACTTTCCCAGGTAGGTGATTTTTCTTTTCACTACTGAAAATTAAGGTCTCTGCCAGCAGGCTGAAATAACTTCTGAATAGTATTTCCTTAAGAGGATTGACTGATAAGTTTCTTGGGATCCTGATAGCACAAGTCCATCTTTCACTGAGGATTATAGATCATAGAGTTAATATTGGAAGATACTTGGAAGCTAGATAGCCTCCAAGTTAGATAACTCAACTTTCCTCACTCTACAGACACTTCTCCTCCTACAAAGGCTACTTGTGTTGCATAAGGCTATTTATGGCAGCTTGAGGATTTGGATGCAAGTTCTCCAAATCCAAATTCTTTTCATGGTTCACTAATCCCCTTCTATATTTGATTGATAGGGAGCCACTGCTGCATGGTAGAAAAAATGCTGGTCTGGAAGTCAATACATCTGGGTTGGGTTGGAGTCTTAGCTCAAACTTTTCATAGCTATGTGACTATGATCAAGTCTTTCAACACATCAAGTTTCCCTGTGGAAAAATGGGAGGACACCAGAAGGCATGATGCTCGGGACAAAGGTGATAGTCAGAAAAGTATTGCATTCAATTGGGAGAACTACATTTTAAAAGAATTTAAGCAACAGAATATGTTCAGTGATGAGAGGGGGTAGGGGAGAGATGATCATGAGGGGCATTGAGCCTATACCCTAGGAGGAATCACCAAATAAACTGGGCATGTTTAGTTTGGAGAAGAGAAAATGGAAGGATGATATAGCAGTTGTCTTGAAGGGTTATTGTGAGAAAGAAGGATTCGCTCTGATTGACCAGTTTGTCCCCAGAAGATAGAACTAGAAACAACAGGTGGATGCTTTTGCAGAAAAGAAGATTTGGAGTCCATGTAAGGAACATCCTTTGAAATGTGAGAATAATAATAGTTGGCATTTATAGAGTGCTTCAAGATTTACAATTCTTTTTCTGACCTCCCTCCCTCTCTCCCTTCCTTCCTTCCTTCCTTCCTTCCTTCCTTCCTTCCTTCCTTCCTTCCTTCCTTCCTTCCTTCCTTCCTTCCTTCCTTCCTTCCTTCCTTCCTTCCTTCCTTCCTTCCTTCCTTCCTTCCTTCCTTCCTTCCTTCCTTCCTTCCTTCCTTCCTTCCTTCCTTCCTTCCTTCCTTCCTTCCTTCCTTCCTTCCTTCCTTCCTTCCTTCCTTCTCCTCTGTCTTTCATAAGATCTGTAATTTCACTAACAGGGAATTTCCAGAAAGGAACCCTTCACTATCAATGCATATATGTACCTTCCCACCACTTTCAGCTTTAGGGGCCATCTTGTCTAACTTTTACTTTAAAGATGAAAAAACTGAGGCTAGAGAAGTTCTCCTCAGAGTCACATGGATAACAATTGACAGAGTTGCGTTTTGAATCCAGGTCCTCTGACTCCAAACCCATCATGCTTTTCACCATATCAACTGCATCTCTTCACAATGTAGTTTTGGATAAAATACTTTATAAACCTTATAGTGCTATATATAAATGCACAATGATATTCTCATTTTATTTTTTGACTTTGACTTTTACACTAGAATCCTTTGAGGAATGAGGAATTGGGGTGGTTTTTGTTGTAATGACATTATCTGATGCTAATGTAGTTTCCATCAAACCCCCATGATAACAAAAGTTGAACTTTCTTTCTACAGCTCTCACTTATGTTCTTTTGTTATCCCTATTTAAGGCATGACCTTTCTTTTATAGTTGTCTTCCCCCAACAAAATATAGTAAACTCCATATATGGACAGGAAATGTGTTTCTGCCTTTCGTTTTATCCCTAGAATGTAGCACTATGTATGGCACACAGAAAATGTGAACTGAGTGACCATTCTTCTCATTCCAATGTTCATAATCTCAATATTTTCCTAGGCCCCTGACGCTCCTTAACTCACACATCTAATAAACTGACAAGTATTGCCGTTTCTACCTTGACAATATCTCTTACATCTGACCCTTTCTCCGTTCTTACATAATCATGTTTCAACCTTCACTATTTTCAATAAATTCTTATGGAGCCTCCCCACCATAAAATATCTCAGCACTCCCATTCACTCTCCTTCAACTTAATGAAATGATTTTTTAAGGCACATATGAGCATGTCATTCTTTTACTCAATCAGCACCAGTAGATCCCTATTGCCCATTGACTAGACTATCAATACTTCTGTTTAGCTTTTTAAAACCCTTGGCAAATTGTCCCTACCTATATTTTCAGCCTCATTATAAACTAATGTCCACTGTGCTTTTCTTTTTTCCTTACACACGACACTCTCCCAACTCCTTTTCTTTGTACTGATTCTTACTCATTCTTGGAATTCTCCTTACCTCAACCTCTTAAGGGTCCTTCTCTTCCAGTACTAGTCCTACAATGGTGACTCTGACTATGATTATGACCATGACTAAAACTATGACTACCATTACTGCTAATGCTACTGTGAAGACAAGAACAAAGATGATGAGAACTATTACTATAATTGTGATTATGACTATGACTATGACTAAAAAACTATGACAACAATTATGACTATGGCTATTACTACTAGTATTAGTAATATGGCTACTACTTCCACCACCACCACCACTACTAGTACTAGTATTACTACTACTAGTAGTACTAGTATTACTACTACTAGTAGTACTAGTATTACTACTACTAGTAGTATTAGTATTACTACTACTAGTAGTACTAGTATTATTACTACTACTACAACCACCATTATTACTACTAGTACTAATATTACTACCACTACCAACACTACTACTAGTATTAGTACTACTACTAGTATTACTACTATTACTAGTGTTAATATTACTACTAATACTACCACCACTACTAGTAGTACTAGTATTACTACTACTACTAGTACTACTACTACCACAGTACTACTATTTGTCTAGTTTTACTACTAGTAGTAGTATTATTACTACTACCACTACCACCACTACAACTAGTATTAGTACTACTACTAGTAGTATATACAAACACTAGTAGTATGAGGACTACTATTACTATTACCACCCCTACCACCACTACTACCACCACCACCATTATTATTATTATTAGTAGTAGTACAATTACTACTACTACTACTGCTACTACTACTACTACTACTACTACTACTACTACTACTACTACTACTACTACTACTACTACTACTACTACTACTTATTTAAAGCCTATTATGTGCCAACACTGTGCTAAGGTTGTTACAATTATTCTCATTTGATTCTCATAACAACCCTGGAAAGTAGGTTCTATTATCTATATTTTCCAGATGAGAAAATTAAGATAATCAGACTACTCAGAATCATATAGCCAGAAAATACTTGGGGCCATATTTGATTCAAGTCTTCCTGACTCCAATTCATGCATCACTTTCTATGTGAAGCCTTTCTTGATCACCCCAGCTGCCAGTGCCTTTTCACCCTGACTACCTTGTATGAACTACTTGAACTTATTCAGTGTATATTGATATATATCACATTATCACCCCTGATAGAATATCAGCTACTTGACAGGAGTGGCTACTAAATTTTTGTCTTTGAATCTTCAGTTGCTGGTACAGAGCAAGTGCTTCCATCCAATCCAATCCAATAAACATCTATTAAGTATCTACTATATGCCAAATTTAGGGAAAACAATTATTGTATTCCCTTCAATGTTGTGACTTCCCCCCCCCCCCCGCCATCATCATTTTGATATAGCACATGGTTGGCTATAATAATAATAAAAATATAATTTAAAATGGTGATATTTTTTGGAGTTTTGTGGAAGTTACAAAAGATATGAAAAGTCATCAAATGACATAGGAAAGTATAGACACTAGAAATACCTAAAATATATATATAGAAAATAATATCAATCTAAATTTTGCAATAAGGTACTGAAAACATTCTTATAAAAGAAAAAGAAAAAAATTCAGACTTCTCTGGTATAAAGGAAAGGCCAAAAATTATCATATAGGTTTTCCAGATTATGGGGGTACTCCTGATCCCTGAGATATAGAAGGGATAATTATAATAAAAAGAAAAACAGTCCCTAACCTCAAGTAGTTTAAACAATTTAATGGATGGCACTCATCTTGTATAGAAGCATCTTGTTTTATGGAATTGAAACCAGGCAGAATAGCAAATGCAAAGTGGAATGATTTGAGTCCAGTTTTTTTCCTTCTATAAAGAAAGACACTGGGAGTGGCTTTGTCCTCTATCTTTCAGCCCTTCATTCAGAAGGAAAAACTAGAATCACTCAAGGCTTAAAGAATATTGTTGTAAGATTGATCCTTTTTGTTTTTGTTTTTGTTTTTTCTTTTTTAAACTCAATTCTAGAGAAAGAAAATGATTCACACAGAGAGTGAAGAATAGAGCCATGTTCTATCAATTCTCAAAAACTAGTAGGGTCAGGTATATTAATCATTTGACAGATGAAGAAACTGAGTCAGAGAGATGAAGTGAGTTGCTTAACATCATGCTGCTAAAATTTTTTGAACCCTTCTGACCTCAAGTCTAGTACCTTTTATATTACATCTGTCTTTTTTATGTTTCTTTTATGCATAGCAAAATGAAACCCTGGAGATGTATATATATATATATATATGTAATTCAGCTTAAACTGAAGGCTGATTTTTGTCTCCTGCCAGTTAACAAAAAGAATGGTGAATAGGTGTGCCAAAGTTGAGCTCACTCTGAGCTCCTCAAACTGATGGCAGAAGTCTGTAATTTTCTGTTTGGGAAAGGAATAAGTCCCTCTTTAGACTTTAGGAAATCCTCCTTTTGGGACATGTGAAGCTGGCAAATAGCTCAGGCTTTAGAACAGAGGGAGACAGAAAAGAGGGAAAGAGAAAAAGAGAGAGAAAGATAAGGAGGGAAAGGGAAAGGGAAAAGGAAAGGGAAATGAAGGAACAAAGGAAGGAAGGAAGGGAAGGGAAGGGAAGGGAGAGGAAGGGAGGGAAGGAACAAAGAAATGAAGAAAGAAAGCAAGAAAAAGGAAGGAAGAAAGAAAGAAAGAACTTTTAATAGAAGAACTAGCTGCCACTGAAGGAAGAAATTAGTCAAACACAGTCAATTGCTGACTGATTTTAGATGACAGGCTGCAGAATGCTCTGAGGCCCCAGCGATCGAAAGCCTGTTTCAGGAATGAGCCCGTTACAGATGGAGCCACTGTTCTATTATTAAAAGGAATGGATCTACTCAGAGACTAACATACATAACCCAAAGAGCCGTTTGGGAGATTGATGCTTCAGCTGTTTTATGAGAGCAGAAACAATCTGGAATCCTAGATAGAGTCATCGTACTATGGAAATGTCAGTCCCAGAGATTCATCAGTTTCATTTTACAAAAGAGAAACTGAGGCCCAATGATGTGATCAAAGATAGACAACGAGGTAGTTGCCAAGCTCGGACCTGCATGTTCTAGTATTTATTCCAGTCTTCCTTCTATTCTCTATCCCAATCATTGGACCATAAGATTATATATATTCAGAGACCTCCTTGGAGATCATCTACTACTTTATTTATTTATTTATTTGCTTGCTTGATTATTTATTTATTTATTTATTTATTTATCTATCTATTTATCTATCTATCTATCTATTTATCTATCTATCTATCTATCTATTTATTTATTTATTTATTTATTTGCTACTTCACTTTATAGACGAGGAAAGACATTTGTCTTCTAACTTGCCCATTGTTGTTTAGTCACTTCCTTCATGTCTGACTCTTTGTGAATCCCTTTGGGGTTTTCTTGGCAAAGATATTGGAGTGGTTTTCCATGTCCTTCTAGGGCTCATTTGACAGATGGGGAAATTGAGGTACCTTGGGTTAAGTAACATCACTAGTAAACATCTGAGGTCAGATTTGGAAAGCTAAATGAAAATGAGTCTTCCTAATTCCAGATCTACTGAGTCATCCAGCTGACCCCAATCTTGCACATTACTCCTGTCCAATCTTGAGTCATGGACTATAGAACCAGACAAAAGTTTAGAAATCTCATAGCCCAGATCCTATTTGGGATCACATCCTAAGAGGTAGTAAAGACTCTATGAATTATATAGTTCAACCCATTCTTTTTATACATCCTGAAAAAGCATCCCAGAATAGATTAGAGATTTATAGGCTCCTAGTTAAGGATCTTGAAGGGACCCTCTTGGCCATCTTTTTGGACCCCTTGTTAATACTGATCTTGTGACTTATTCCAGATCGCGCAAATGGCCAAACCGAGCTTTGAACTTGTTCCAAAAATTCTCTGAGTCCAAATTCATCATTTTTCCCAGAGCATTGTACTGGCTTCCACTTTATGGTTCTGTGTTTTAGAGCCATTGAACTCTAAGAAGAGATCACCTCATCCAATACTTTTATTTTACGGTTGAGGAAACTTAGGCCAAGTGAGATAAAATTGCAAAGGAGTAAGGAACAAAGTCAGGATTCCAAAATTGTTCTTTTGCTTTTTTTTTTTTCAGACAATATTTGTTAATACATCATCATTTTTATTGATGGTAAAGATTACATAGTCAGTCATTTTATGATAGAGCTGAGAATATAGTAAAAAGTAACTAGAAGTCAATTAATATTTTGTCTGGGCCTATATACATCTGAGATAATTGCTGGAATTACCAAAAAAATTATAATTATTCATAGTTAGAAAACACTTTGGAGTTTTCAGATAATTTTCCTCATGATGCACTAATGAGTTAAGCATTGAAAGTATTATTATTCCCATTTTACACATCAGGAAGCAATTTCAGAAACATAAAGTGATATCCAAAATCATCTAACTAGAATTAGTCAGGATTCAAATCCAGGCCCTTAAGTCCAAGTCCACAGTTCTTTCTACTACCCCTTTTATTTTTAAAGCTTAGCACAGTGGCTATTTTCTAAGTTCTGGTCTATTTCTTTTGTAAACCATACTCTTAGTATCCATGAAAATCAAAGACACAATCAGTTATTTGCTAGGAAATCCCTCTTTTATATGATGAATGATGTGGAAAGTAAAGGTGTTTTTTCCATGGATTTACTATGGGCAACAGAAAGTATATCTGACGTCCTTTATTGACTGTGTTTGCATCCTTGTGGTGGGGCCATGGGCTTATAGTTAAAGACCAATGTTTAAAATCACTACTGTTCTGAGCTTAGGCAGATCATTAGCGCTCTTGGCATCTCAAATTTCACATTTTTAAAAATAAGGAAGTTTAAGTAGCTGCACTTTAAAATGATTTCCAACTCTAAATGGAGGATTCTGTGATCTAAAATCCTCAGTAGAGTTAGCCACAAATGTGGTTCATCTTTATTTAATTAGCCTTCTCCTTTTCATGACCAGTTTATGTAAACAGGCAGATGACCACCATTGTGCAGTAAGATTTCAGATTCTCCAGCAAAACACCCTTTGCTGTTAAGGTAATTCTCCTGTGGCAATTACTGACCAGTCACCCCTTACCTTTCATTTGTTTATCCTTAGTCCTTGAAGACAGGGACTGCATCCTTTTTTCTTTTGTGTCTCCAGTACCTAGCACAGTGATAACCCCTGAAAATTGTCATCATAAGATAGTGTCCACTTTAAACAAGACTTTGCTTTTATTTTGGTGGGGGGGTTGATTGTATATGATGAAAGTGTAAGGGGAAAAACAATTCACACAGTCCAAACTTTTTCAAAATAAGCACTTAATAAATGACTGTTCATTGACTGACTGGTTGATATTTATAAGGGGAAATAGTACTTTGTGCTCTACCTTAAACTCCAGATAAAACAGTCAGCCTCAAGAAAAGGAAGCAAGGGGACACATAGATGGTTTAAAAAGGGAGTTTTCAATTCAGAATCAGGCAACACTTCAAGAAAAATAACTAGCCCCAAATGAATCTTGGTGCCATGATAGCTGGCATAGATGGATTGTGGGATGTTTTTTTCTTTTGGATGCAAATCTCTGGGGGAACTAAGGAGCAGATGATGGAAAATAGAAGATGCTTTTTCGCCCATGTGATGAATCATAATATAACAATAATTATAATTGCTTATATTTCTGTAATGCTTTAATTTTTACAAAGTATTTTCTTCAGAATATTCCTGAGGGGCATTTGGAAAAGCTGCCCATTTTGTAGATAAAAAACCTGAGCCTCAGGGAGAATTAATTTGCCCATGAAGCACTGCCTGACGTTCTTGTTTTTCCAAGTCTGTTTAAAAGTCACTTTTATGGATGCACTTTTAAAAAAGTCTTTCCCTATGACAGTATCAGAAGTGGGATTTGAAGTCTCATCAGCCTGTCTAATGGAGTCCCTCTCCTGTTTTTTAGGCTACTGTTTTATGGAGACCTGTCCCTCAAACTGGGGTCTTTGCCTGCCACACCAGTGGCCCAGACATTGTCTTTCTTTCACTCCTTTTGTGTATCCCTCTCATTTGCATGACTGGGATTTCTGGGCAGGAGGCATCTAGAGCAATAGTTTGAAAAAGACATGGATCAACGAAAGGAAGTCCTTGATATGAGAACACAAGAATGCTCATTAAGGTGGTGGTTAGTCAGTTTTGCTCAACTTTTTATGATTCCATCTGAAATTTTCTTGGTAAAGATAAGTGTCTGGAGCCAGATTTGAACTCACAAAGAAGTCTTTTTGACTTCAGGCTGGCACTCTATCTATTGTACCACCCAGCCAGTCTCTAGCTCTTTGTGGTTAGTGTTGACAATTATATTCCTAACTGATAGAAACTATTCTTGACCCAATTACTTGCTTACTTTGAGGAAGAAACCCTCCTAAATATGCAGATCTCTTTAATTATATGCCCATTTCTCTGGCTCTTAATGTTTGGACAACAATAGGTCATACAATGGGGCAGCCAGGTGAGACAGAATACTGGTCCTGAGAGGACCCAAGTTCAAATCCTACGTCAGATATTTAACACTTACTAACCATAGGCAAGTCATTTAACTAAGTAAGAGTCCATTCCCTGACATTTTTTTGTATCACTGATTGAGCATTGCTTCAGTCAAAGGGAGACCTGTTAAAGACTTTAACTTAAAAAGGCCAAATTCTCTCTGTATCCAGGGCCATCTCTAGATCTATAATTTGCCACTATACTAGAAGATGGTTCCAGAGGAAAAAGTGAAGTTGTTGACTTTGTACAGCAAATTCTCACTTAAATATTCACTTGCACGTCATGACATCACTTCCCTGATGTCATGAGCCTCTTTGAGAATAAAGTTCACATAACAAATACAGTTAGGAAGCCCAGTGGATACAATGCCAGGCCTAAAGTCAGGAAAAGCTGAAGTTAAACCTGTTTTCAGACACTTAGTGTTTGAGCTTGAACAAGTCACTTACCCCCTTTCCCTCAGTTTCCTCATCTGGAAAATGAGCTGGAGAAAGAAATGGCAAATCACTCCAGTGTCTTTGCCAAGAGTCGAACACAACTATGGCAAATGAACAACCATAACCGAGTCTGCCATCTTGTCCGACTCTTTGTTTCTGCTGTTCTTTTGTTTCCTTCTTTCCTCTCCTCTACCATTCTTTGCAGACTTGTCTCAGATGCCACCTATGAAATAAAGCCTTTTCTTTTCCCCCAAGTCCTTTCTAAGTGCTCTCTCATTCCTATAATTAATTTATATTTACTTGTATGTGTATATGCTTAATACATCCCTAACTATTCCTTCAGCTACCAAGCATTAGAATGCAAACTCTTTCAGGGAAGGGATTATTTTGTTTTTACCTTTCTCTTTCCAGTAGGTGCATAATAAATGCTTGTAGAATTGCTGTTGCATTGATGGCTGTTGGCCTTTGTTCTTAAAAAGGACCAAAATGAAATCACTATTTTAGAGTCAAGTTACAGTATGTCTGACTGTGTCTGATCAGACCAACGTGAGAGCTCTGAAGGCTCTGCCACAGGTCAGACACAATAGTCCCTTGTACATTTGGGGTGTACTTTCTAACTTTGTGTATCTTGTGTTTCTTCCCAGCTAATTCTACTTTATGTTTCCAAAGAGATCCTTTGAAGCAGAGAATCTTCCTGAAGCTTTTTTTTCTAATTTAAATACTTCTGTCTCTTCCCCATCTTCCACTGCCCCCATATTCATCAGCTGTGGGTAGGTGATCAGTGGTTTCCTTTCAACAACAATCCTATGTGTAAGCAATGAGATTACTATTAATCACAGAAAGGGAAAGAGCCTCAGAGAAATGGACCCAGGTTCCTTGAATCTGAGGCTTGACAGTCTTTGCAATTCTAGTGCACTCTCTCTGAAAAAGTAGTTATTGAACTTTGATCAGTTGCGACCCATAAGGAGAAACTATCCCAATCTCCTTCAGACAGTAACTGGAGGTTTGTGAATCAGGAAACTTGGCTTTGACTCTCAATTCTGATACTTTGTACCTTTGGGACTTTGGGAAATATTGTCTGAAACAATTTGTTGTCTTCTCAAATGAAGAATGAAAGGACTGGAATGTACCAGCCCTGAAGTCAGGAGGACCTGAGTTCAAATCTGGTCTCAGACACTTAACACTTCCTAGCTTAACCCCACTTAACCCCAATGGCCAGGAAGGAAGGAAGGAAGAAGGGAAGGAGGGAGGGAATGAAAAAGGGAAGGAAGGAAAGAGGGAAGGAAGGAAGGAAGGAAGGAAGGAAGGAAGGAAGGAAGGAAGGAAGGAAGGAAGGAAGGAAGGAAGGAAGGAAGGAAGGAAGGAAGGAAAGAAGGAAGGAAGGAAGGAAGGAAGGAAGGAAGGAAGGAAGGAAGGAAGGAAGGAAGGAAGGAAGGAAGGAAGGAAGGAAGAGAGGGAAGGAGGGAGGATTGGTCTAGATTAGGTACTCTGAATCTTATACAAGTGAACTACTTTCTATGGGACCTGGGAACCAGGAAAAACTTTATTTTTACTAACCCTTAAGTGAAATGTAGCACATCTTTTAATAATGAAACTTTAAAAAAAATGATTCTGAAAAAATGTTGAGAAATCCTGGCTTAGATGGTCTTTAATATCTCGCCAATCTCTCAATCTTACTACACTTTAGTACCTTCACCTAAACAATTGTGATTGCTTCCTAATTGAATGCTTTACTTCTAATGTCTCTATAAGCTGGGGAATGGCCAAACAAGTTATGGCGCAAGACTGGGATGGAATAGTGGTAGCTAAGTGGTGCAGTGGAAAGAATACTAGCCCTGAAGTCAGGAGGATCTGAGTTCAAATCTGGATCAGATACTTAACACTTTTTAGCTGTGTGACCCTGGGCAGGTCACTTAACCCCAATTGCCTCAGCAAAAAAAAAAAAAAAAAAAAAAAAGAAAAAAAAAAGAAAAAAAAAAAAAAGAATGGATTGGAATATTATTGTGCTGTAAGAAATGATGAAAGAGATGGTTTAAGAGAAACCTGGGAAGATTTGTATGAATTGAAGCAAAGTGAAGTCAACAGAACCAAAAGAATAATTTATACAGTAAGAGCAATATTGCCAAGATAATCAACTATAGAAGGGTTATTAACTCTGATTAGCACAATGATCTACCAAAATTTCAAAGGATTCATGATTTTTAAAATGCTATTCATCTCCAGATATATAACTGATGGACTACAAATTAAAGATATTTTTTCTTTCATTTATTTTTCCTTTTTTTGGTGGGGGAGAGGGACAACAAGGTTAATGTAAAAATATGTTTTGAATGGCTTCCCTGTATATATTTCTTGTCTTCTCAAAGACTGTGGGAAGGGGTTGAAGGAAAGAAAGAATTTTGAACTGAAAATAACATTTAAAAGTCAAAAGAAAAGAAAAAAGAAGAGGAGGAGGAAGAAGAATCAAATATAAATTCCCTAGACTTGATTTGAAAGCCCTTTATAATCTAGCTTCCAACTACCTTTCAACCTTCATCTCTGTTTTAATCAAATCGCACTACCAACTGTTCATTGAGTTTGACTGGTCACTTCCTATCTCTGTGCATCTCCTCAGTCTGTCCCCAGTGCCTGCACCTTTCAGATCCCCCATTTTATAGGCAGAAGTGAGACAAATCCATCTCTAACACTGTCCTTCGTGTCCTTCTTCTGCAAATAGGGACATGAAAGTCTTCACATTCCAGGTGCTTATAACTTGGGTTTGCTTTTCCTTCCATCATCTCTGGAGAACTTGTGTGCTGCAGGGCTCCATCTGGTTCTGTAATAAAACATAAATTATTAAAACTATAAAATATTGATGAACTGTTCTATAAAACAGGGGGACTTTAGAGTATTGATTATGAATTGAGAAAGTCGTAATGAGTTTCAGGAGGAAAAACAATCAGAAAATAATTGTGCTTTGTAGTCCTCCCCCCAACCCGCCAGCTCCCAGAGAGATCAGAAACAGATGTAATAGGAGGTTTCACTCCCCTTCTCTGCCCCCCTGTCAACTTGCAAGCTCCACATGGTGCATTTAAAATCATAACCTCTGCATTAACTGCATATACCTTCGAGAGAAAAAAGACTGTCACTGAAGGAGACAAAACATTTCCGGGAGAAAATCATGTGCTTTGTTTAGGGAAGAGAGAAATCTGGTTTGTCTTTGTGAGACCAGAAGGTTAGCACCCCAGATGTTTCTAATGATACAGTGTTAGTTAGTGATAAACCTATATTATCTCAATTAAAAACAAAGCATCTCAGAATGCTGTTAACATATCAAAAAGAAAGTTAGCACTGGAGGGAGTCTTAAAATACATAGTATGGTATATTTGGGAGGGAACCTTAGAATACAAAATGTTAGAACTTGGAAGGATAGCACAGCTGGAAAGAACCTTGGAAAATATAATGTTAGACCTGGATCTTGGAATGTTAGAATTGAATGGGGCCTTAGAAATTATCCAAACTTTTTCCTTCATTGAACAAATTGGAAAACCATCCATCTCCTTCTTCCTGAGAGTTGTACATATTTGAGAAGCATGGGAAATTGCAGTTTGTGAAGAATTTAAATTGAGGGTTATATAATGGACAACATTTAGATAATGGCTGCAACACAGTACAAATGAATTTTGAAGGAGAAATTGTACAGTGTCCTGAAAGAAATATGTTTTTAAAAATGGGCTGTTCATGTGGTAAGAAAAGGGGATGATAGATGGATGTCCCATATGCTTCCTTTTTAGTCTCATGAGGGCAAGAGTAAGCAATGAAGTTGGTTCATCACATTGGGTGGATCTCCTATGACACACTTAAGGTTATTTGTGGGGAAGAATTGTAGCTACATTGAATCTGCTTAGAGAAAATCGTCACATTAATGAGATCCTAGACTCATTGAAATATTTGAGGATAAAGTTGAGTTAATGATTGACATGATATTAAGGACCCAAGTCTATTGTTTCAGTTCAGCTCAGTTTAATAAACACTTAAGAACAGTATTGTTTGTCCTTCATTTTCAAAGAGGACCAATATATCACAGGATGATGTCTTGACTCAAGTATGAATTGGATTTGAGTGAAGTAGAGTTGCACAAAGTCATCAATCTCATTTTCTCTTCCAGAATCATTGAAGTCCAGTGATAGGACAAAATCAAGACAACCAGATATGACCCAGAATGCAATAAATGACCTTGAGATTTCCAGTGTCTGACCAAGTTCTGAGTACTCCACATCGCCTGCTCAGTTGCCTTCATGGACACTGAAACCAATTGTTTTCATCTGATCATTCTGCTGGGAGAAGTCTTCATATTCTTGGAGTTGACAGGGCCTTAATTCATTGATGACACTTTTTGTCATTTATCCTCAACCAAGTTTAGCTTTTTTGCTGAGATGTTTTTTACTGGGATATGGCTGCTGTGCAAGCTTCAGCTTCTTGGAGTCATAGGTGAGAATTGGGTGACAAATGGACACCAAAGAAGGATGAGCAGCTCTGAACAGGTGTTAGTTCTCTCTGAGTACTTCATATACCATATACCCCATTTAAGAATATTATATTGGGTTCTGTGAGAGGGACTTTCAGAAAGTCCAGTTCAGTCCAGGTCACACAACCCATCTCATTAATTTCATGTGCTTACGTTTGCAAAGTGCTTTCTTTACCCAATTACCCAATAATTTTGCAAATAAGTAGAATCCTTATCACTTTAGCTCTCTTTCCATTTAGAGAACTGCCCACCTCATGAGGACATAATCCCTGATCCCACAGCTTATTGTTTAGTAGATTTCTATTCCCTTTCACCAAGTGTTCTCAACTACCCCATCTCACATCCTCTATGTGTGTGTGTGTGTGTGTGTGTGTGTGTGTGTGTGTGTGAGTTGGGCCCTTCTGGCATGCTAGTAAAGCCTATGGATTCCATCTCAAAATCATTTTTATAGGCATAAAATAAAATAGGATTACAAAAGAAACTAATTGTATTTAAAACAGATGATAAATTTTCTTTTTTGTTAAGTGAACATGGAGATCCATTTAAGAACCCCCTATTTCAAGTCTATGGTAAGAAGTCTCCAACAGTGCCAAAGAATACATTCTTACTGACTAAATTAAAGGTAATTTCCTTTTTGTACCCATCATTTCCTATGTTTGGATAATTGATGAGATGTATAGATAAAAGAGATAGGAGCTTAGGAGAGAGCTTTAAAACACGTATTAACTGATGCAACCTGGATGAAAAACAAGCAAAGGAAATTGAAGAAAAACCAGACATAAATGAAGAACAACCAGAATAGAATGGTATCACAAAAATCTAGAGAAAGGAGAATACCAAGGAGATGAGAATGATTGATAGTATTAAAGTTTGCCAAGAGGTAGAGGATGAGGACTGAGAAAAAGCCATTATATTGTCCAATTATGAAACCATCGGTAACTTTGGAGGTGGTGGTTACAGTGGATTGATGAAATTGGTAACTAGAATGTATGGGGAGACATTAATTATAGGGAGTCTTGTCAAGGTTAACCATAAATGGGAAAAGAGAAATGACTTTATAATTAGTGATAAAGGAAAAATCAAGGAAGGTTTTTGAGGATAGAGGAGGAATCTTGGGCATGTTTGTTGGCAGTTGGGAGGTAGCCAGTAAACAAAAACAGATTGAAGATGGTGAGAGAATAGAATGATATAGAAGGCAATCTACTGATGATCAGATGCTATTACCTGCACATGGCAAGGAGAAGGATTAGCTTTTCAAATAAGACAGGTTGTTTTGAGGTCGTCTTGCCTCTTACCTTTAGTACTTGTATGATCTTGAATAACTTACTTAGTGTCCCCTGGCACCAGGTTCCTCATCTATTAATTTATGTACAGGGCTGTTGTACTTAAAGGTCCTTAAGTGTCCTTCTAGATTTAAAACCTGTGGTCCTATGATTTTATTGCTTCTCAGATTCTAGTTTCTTGTTTAATCTTTGACCCAACAAGGAACCTCTTCTAAAGTTTAATTCAAAAAATATTCACTAAATGACTCCTAAGTAACAAGGTCCCATGCTACATGCTGGGGTTACAGAAATGAAAAATAAGCTGTTTTACAGTCAAGAGATTTGCATTCTAATAGCAAGGATAACTATTATTTAATAACAACAACACTAATTTTAGTATGTATTTTCCATTCCATATCTTTCATCCTGAAACCTCCATTTTGAGGAAGTGGCCATGTTATCCTGTATACCTCTTTCATTCTACTTTTGATTCTGGATTTCTTCATCAGTATCTTTTCATCAAGATCCCTCTATCCAAGTGCCTTGTTCTTATTAGCGAGCTCCTCTTGGAATCTCCATTGTTAGGAAGTACCGAGGCCAAAAATATTTGTTCTTTTTTATGTAATAGTTTTTATTTACCAGATATATGCATGGGAAATTTTACAACATTGACAATTGTCAAACCTTTCGTTCTAATTTTTCCCCTCCTCCCCCCTCCAGATGGTAAGTTGACTGATACATGTTAAATATGTTAAAGTATAAATTAATTACAATATATGTATACATGTCCAAACAGTTGTTTTCTTGTACAAAAAGAATTGGACTTTGAAATAGGGAACAATTAGCCTGTGAAGGAAATCCAAAATGCAGGTGGACAAAAATAGAGGGATTGGGAATACTATATAGTGGTTCATAGTCATCTCCCAGAGTTCTTTCGCTGGGTGTAGCTGGTTCGGTTCATTACTGCACTATTGGAACTGATTTGGTTCATCTCATTGTTGAAAAGAGCCACATCCATCAGAATTGATCATCATACTATCGTTGTTGAAGTATATAATGATCTCCCAGTCCTGCTCATTTCACTCAGCATCAGTTCATGTCAGTCTCCCTAGGCCTTTCTCAAATCATCCTGTTGGTCATTTCTTACAGAATAATAATATTCTATAATATAAAAATATTTGTTCTTTTACTCCCCTCCCTCCATTATTGACTCTACTGACATTTTCATCATTCCTGAGATGACTTCTCACCTTGGAATCTCCCTTGGTCCCCTCTTCCCCTTGATGAGTTGCTTCTGGAGCCAACATTTTGAAATAAAGAGAAATAAAGAGAAGTCATTCCCTTTTCTTCTCTCCTAATTTCACTTCTCACTCTCTGGATATTGTCTCCAAACCCCCATAGAAAATCAGCTTTTCCCCTTCTAATTTTTGGCTCTCCTTTAAATGTTTTCTTTCCCCCTTTAAAATGTAAAGTCCTCAAAGGTAAAGACTGTTTTTATTTGGGCTTGAATTTGTATTCCCAGTACTTAATACAGAAGTCAGTGCTAATTGTCATGACAAATAGTAAGTATTTAATAAATGCTTGATGATTTCTCAATTAATAAATTATTGTTAAAATAAATTATTAAAAAGGATATGAACAGGCAGTTTTTGAAAAAAATCAAAGCCATTTATACTATTTTTATAGAACAATAATAATCCATTACTTTCATATGCCATAACTTATTTCAGCCAATTCCCAATTGATGGGCATCTACTCATTTTCCAACTCTTTGCCACCACAAAATGAGCTCCTACAAACATTTTTGTGCAAGTGCGTCCTTTTCCTTCTTTTATGATTTCTTTGGGATTCAGTCCCAGTAATGGCACTGATGGATCAAAGAATATGCATAGTTATATAGTCCTTTGAGCATAGTTTCAAATTGTTCTGCAGAATTGCTGGATCTGTTCACAACTCCACCAACAATGTTTTAGTAGGACCTATATATTCTAAAATATTTATAATAACTTTTTGTGGTGCAAAGAATAGAAATTAAGAGGATGCCCATTAATTGGGAAATGGCTGAATGAGTTGGGGTACATGATTAAACTGGAATACTATTGTATAGTAAGGAATGATGAACAGCTTGGTTTTGGAAAAACATGGACAGACTTTGAAATAATGAAAAGTGAATTGAGCAGAATGAAGAGGACTCTGTAAACAACAATAGCAATATTGTTTAAAGAGTTACTATGAATGATTAGGTTATTCTGAACAAGGTGAATATTCAAAACAACTACAAAGGACTTATGAAGGAAGATGCTATACACCTCCAGAGAAAGAACTGGTATATGGAAGTATGTATTGTATTGTTTCATCTATACATTTCTGTCAAATATTGGCCTTCTCTAGTTTAGAGGGGTAGAGGGAGGGAAGGATGTAAACAGTTTGGAAGTCAAAATGTAACAAATAAAAATAAAAAATAAATAAGAACTTAATGATTTGATTTGAAAATAGCATTTCAAGATTAATGAAGTTATTTTTGCTCCTTATAACATCTACAAGAATAACAAAAATATCAAAAGCCCATGAGATAAATAGTGGGCTAGTATGCTTTGGGGATGGGACTCAAAACAAGATCACAACTAAAAATATTTTTTATTTGGGGTAAAACAGCTGTGAGGGGAGCCAGCAAGCATGAAAGGCTGGAGGTGGGGGAACAGAGGACCGTATAATAGAGGTTACAGTTGGTTTTAGAGAAAAGCCAGTCTGGCCATTTTCAGCTCAGTAACTAGGAGCTGGAGGGAAGGCTAAAGGCATAGCATGATGGCTTAAGGGAAGAAGCACATCTCCTGAGGGATGAAAGCAGATAAATGAATTTCAGCACTTTGAGAAAAGTCCCAACCTCCCTGTACTAGTTATAGACCTTGTTGCAACCTAGAATTCTTCCAATCATACTTCCAATCATTCTGGCTCATAGAATATTGACGTTACCTGATATCTAATAATAATACTAACTCATATTTCTAAAATGCTTTAAGATTCACAAAGTTCTTTCCTCCATTATGTAAGACTTGAAAGTCTTGTTATTCCTATTTTGCTGGGAAACTGAGGCCCAGCACTGGGCTGCCCAAGATTCCAAGTCCAGACCCTTGATTCCAAGTACAAGTCTCTTTTCAGTATATCATGCTTCCTCCCAGCCCCCTTTAAACTGTGGTAAATTTAATAACTTAATAACAGATACATTAATAATTTTAATGGTGAACAAAAATCAATTCTGCATTAATGAACCGATAACAGATTGTTGTAGCTATCTTATAGAATTGCAATCGCTTATCAAATTAATGGAACCAACGGTTCCATTCCATTCAAGCATGGAGATGGGAGAGGGAACAGAGTGAGGGCAAAACTAGCAAATAATCTGGTTAAAATGAGATGTAGTATACAGGAAGAATAATACCTAGAGGGAGATGGGCAATGTCAGAGAAGTTTTTGACACAGAGCCTAGAGGTCCCCAAATGACAGGACTCAGAATTAATCCCATAAGCAACTGGAAAACTGGAAAAGACTTTTTAACAAGGGGTGACATGTTTAGATCTATGATTGGGAATGTTATTTAGATACCTTTATGAAGAAGAGATCAAAAAAGAAGAGATTAAAAATCATAGAACTTAAAATCTCTTATTTCTTTCAAAACTATGCTCAGTTATTAGAGCTGCCTTTCTCCAAATTCATAGCATGTATTTATTGTCTGTCTTTGTGTATATCCTTTCCTGAAAAATATATATAATATTTAAATATATTCACATTATATAGTAATCATTAATATTAATATATTATGTTATGCATTATATAATTGTATATTAAGTAACACATAATAATAATATAGTATGCAATTTTATAATATATAATTCATGTATTGGTATATTAATATGTATATATATATACATATATTTGTATATATATACATATATATGTATATATATATACATATATATATGGTGGGGAGGGTGTAAGGCATAGGAAGACTAGAAATATGACTAGATTATTAAAAGCTTTGAATAGCAAAGAGATGGTAGGAAGCAATAGAAATTTTTGATTAAGAAGGGGTAACAGGACTAGTAGTGAGATACCTATGGGATATTAAATTTGAATGTCCAAAAGTCAGTTGTGATGTAGGACTGTAGGTCACAAAAAGGACTAGAACTTTAAACCCAGATATGTAAATTGATTGCAAAGGCATTATGCTTGAACTCATGATAGTGAATTAGTTTATCATATAAAGTATAAGTAGAAGAGGTCTTAGGACAAAGTCGTGAGGGTTATCACCTATTATTGGGCATAACTTGGATGAGGATCCAGTAAAGGAGAGTTGGAAGGAGCTGTCCAACAGATAGGAGAACAAGGAAAGGACAGTATTAGGAAAACTCACAGAGGAGACAGACTTGAAAAGGAGTGAGTGATCAGAGGTGCTGCTAAGAGGTCAAGAAAAATGAGGATTGAGAAAAGACTATATCAATTGGGCAAATAAGAAAATAGTGCACAAGTTCATAGGTTTAAAGCTGAAAAAGACCCTAGAGATCCAGCTCCACATTATATAGAAGAACTGGGGACTTGGGGGAATACATAAGTAACAAGTGTAAAGCAGGTATTAAAACCTAGATTCTCTCCCAAACCAGGGTTTTTTTCTATTCCATGAGGCTATGGTGATTCTCAGTGAGATCACTAAGGTCAGATGCCCTCCATTTGGCCTTAATGGTTAACTATGAACTGCATATTATTATATGCATGATGAGCTTAGAAATTACTTAATAAATACTTGACCAACTGACTGAACATGAGCATGACAAAGTATTAGCGGGGATAGAATCTAGATGTGTCTGTTAATTTTGAAATATGCATTATTCCTGGGTCTTTTCTAACAATTGTGATTAGTTAATAAACCTTGAATCTTATTACATTGCTTAATTTGAACATGGCTGATTTGAGAAATGAAAAATCCTATTTCTAGGAAAGTAAAAAGTTTATCTTAGAATATTAGATTTTGAGCTGGAAGAAACCTCAGAGTACATGAGGTTCAAACCTCTCATTTCAGAGACAATAAAATTGAGAGTAAAGGGAACTTTTTCAAGGGCATTAGAATGTGGAAACTGGCAGAGGCAGGGCTTGAATGTAGTTCTCTAATCTTGAATTAGCCATTAGCCATTGTTCTTTTGTGCTTTACCATTTGGCATATTGGCCTTGATGAATTATGCTACTCTAGATGTTACCAAAGCAATGGGTTGCAAAGAATGAAAAAAGAGAGTTCTATGTCAGAGGACCCTGAATTTGAACCCTGTATGGGTAGTCTTTAACAAATCACCCAAATTATATAGGCTTCAGTTTCTTTATATGTAAAATGATAGTATTAGATTAGGAGATCCCCAAGGTTTCTTCCAGCTGTAGATGGATATTCTCATCTAAAAAATTATGCAACAATAAAGATATAAATAATATTTAAAAATTCTTGTATAAAAAGATAATTATCTTATGTTTTGTTCTCCTTTAACCAGAAAGGAAAAAAATGAAGGCTAATTAAAACAGTGATTTTATGCATACTAACAACCACTACAAAAATTTACAAAAGCAATGACCAAGAGGAAAGAATAGGAATACAGAACTTTAAGAAATAAGATGGCAGACAAAAATATCAGAGACCCAAATGACAAGTGAAAAGCAATCATTTCCTTATTTAGGAGGCATAGGGCAGTTGAGTGGAAGAGAATAATAAAAAGGAGGGACTCCATTAAGACTTGTAGTCCTGAAGTAAACAACATATTGAAACAAACTTGAAAATTGTCACTTATGGTGAAATTAATTTATTGGCTCTTATGGAGAATAACTCCTTCAAGTAGTGGTAAACATATTCAAGTCCAAATGGAAAGAAGATGAACCATAATGTGTTAGAGAGAAAACTTCTCCATTATTCACAGTTAGGGTTTAATTTTGCTCATCTCTCTCAAAGTTTAGAGACCAAAAAAAATCATAGTCAGTCAATAAGTATTTATTAAGCACCTATTATGTGCCAAAAATGTGGACTAAATGTTGAGGAAGGACAGAAGGGAAGGAAAGTATTCATTAAGCATAAGATCTACTATGAGCCAGGCACTGATACTAAGAGGTATATAGTATTATTAGCCTCATTTTAGATATGAGAAAGCAGAGAGAGATTCTGTGAGTTGTCCCATATTGTCATACAGCTAGTAAGTATAAGAGGCTGGATTTGAATTCAGGATTTCCTGATGCCAGGTCCAGAACTCAATTCTCTGTGCCATCTAAATGTCTCTCTCAAAAGCAGGGTGGGAGTCAGGCATAGGGCAGGTCACAAGGGGTTTGCAGTCTAATGAAGAAGATAGAATGCAAGCAACTATATCCAAACAAGGTAGAGATGAGATAACAGATAATTATCAGAGAAAAGGCAATTAGTATTAAGGGGGATCAGAAAAGCCTCATTGTAGAAGGAGAGATTTTATGTCTATAGCAGCCCTTTTTGTAGTGGCAAGGAAATAGAAATTGAGTTATTGATTGAAATAAGTTAGTGAATGGCTGAACAAGTTATATTATATGAATATAATGGAATATTATTGTTCTATAGCAAATCATGAACACAGTGATTTCAGAAAAAGCCTGGAAAGACTTACATGAATTGTTGGTGAGTGAAGGGAGTAGAACTAAGAGAACATTGAATATAGTAACAAGATTATGTAATGATCAACTATGATGTATTTGGGTCTTTTCAACAATGAGATGATCCAAGACAATTCTAATAGAGTTGTGATGGATAGTGTCATCTAATCCAGAGAAAGAACTACGGAGACTGAGTGTAGATCAAATTATAGTATTTTCATCTTTTTATTGCTTGTTTTGTTTTTTATATGCTTGGTTTTTTCTTCTCTCTCTCTCTCTCTCTCTCTCTCTCTCTCTCTCTCTCTCTCTCTCTTCCTTCCTTTCTTGTGTTTTTTTCCCCTTTTTGATCTGATTTTTCTTGTGTAGCATGATGAATATGAATGTGTTTAGAAGAATTTCATAAGTTTAGTCTACATCAGCTTGCTTTCTGTCTTTAAGAGAAGGGAGGAGAAGAGAGGGAGAAAAAAATGGAATATGGAATAAAGTTTTCCAAAGGTAAATGTTGAAAATTATTTTTGAATGTACTTGGAAAAATAAAATGCTATTTTCAAAAAGGAGGAATTTTAGCTGGTATTGAAAGGAAGGAAAAAAGGAGACAGAGCTGTGGAGGGAGAGAATTGCAGATATGGGGAACAATCAGTGCAAATGTCTGAACTGGGAGAGAACATCTTATTCAAGAAACAGTTGGTGGTCAGTGTCTAAGATTGAATTATAGGTTCATATATTTAGAACTAGAAGAGACTTAAAGGGCATTTAATCCTGCTCTGAAATTTGTAAAATGAGAAAACGGAGAGAGTTTAATGACTTGCTCAAGATCACATAGCTAATAAGTATCTAAAGTGAGGCTGGAAATCAAATATTCCTAACATTATAAATTGTAAGTTTAAGAATCCTGACATTATATAGATAATAAAGGTGCAATTTTAAAAATTAAAATGTATTTTCTCTTATTAGCAATTTTTTCTTTCCCTCCTATTTCCGTCTTGCACTGGAACAAAAGGATATAAAGGAGGGGGAAAAAAGAAAAAAGAAGGAAGGAAGGAAAGAAAAAAGAAATGAAGGAAAGAAGGAAGGAAGGAAGGAAGGAAGGAAGGAAGGAAGGAAGGAAGGAAGGAAGGAAGGTAGGAAGGAAGGAAGGAAGGAAGAAAGGAAGGAAGGGAAGAAGGGAGGAAGGGAGGAAAGAAGGGAGGAAGGGAGGAAGGAAAGAAAGAGGGAAGGAAAGGAGGAAGGAAGGGAGGAAGGAAGGAAGGAAGGGAGGAAGGCAGGAAGAAAGGAAGGAAGGAAGGAAGGAAGAAAAGAAGGAAGGAAGAAAGGAAGGAAGGAAAAAAGGAAGGAAGGAAGGAAGGAAGGAAGGAAGGAAGGAAGGAAGGAAAGAAAGAAAGAAAGAAGGAAGGAAGGAAGGAAGGGAAGGAAGGGAGGAAAGGAGGAAGGAAGGGAGGAAGGAAAGAAAGAGGGAAGGAAAGGAGGAAGGAAGGGAGGAAGGAAGGAAAGAAAGAGGGAAGAAAAGGAGGAAGGAAGGGAGGAAGGAAGGAAGGAAGGGAGGAAGGCAGGAAGGAAGGAAGGAAGAAAGGAAGGAAGGCAAGAAGGAAGGAAGAAAGGAAGGAAGGAAGGAAGGAAGGAAGGAAGGAAGGAAGGAAGGAAGGAAGGAAGGAAGAAAGGAAGAAAGGAAGGAAGGCAGGAAGGAAGGAAGGAAGGGAGGAAGGGAGGGAGGAAAGAAGAAAGGAAAGGAGGAAGGAAGGAAAGAAAGAAGGAAAGAAGGGAAGAAGGAAGGAAGGAAGGAAGGAAGGAAGGAAAGAAGAGAGGAAAGAAGGAAAGAAGGGAGGAAGGAAGGAAGGAAGGAAGGAAGGAAGGAAGGAAGGAAGGCAGGAAGGGAGGGAGGAAAGAAGAAAGGAAAGGAGGAAGGAAGGAAGGAAGGAAAGAAAGAAGGGAAGAAGGGAAGAAGGAAGGAAGGAAGGAAGGAAGGAAGGAAGGAAGGAAGGAAGGAAGGAAGGAAGGAAGGAAGGAAGGAAGGAAGGAAGGAAGGAAGGAAGGAAGGAAGGAAAGAAGGGAGGAAGGAAGGAAGGAAGGAAAGAAGGGAGGAAGGAAGGAAGGGAGGAAAGAAGGGAGGAAGGAAGGAAGGGAGGAAAAAGAAAGAAGAAAAGATTATCTGTGTGAAGAACTGAAATGTTCAATAAATATAAACTACACATAGCACACAAGCTCCTTTGGACTACTTTATTTTTATCTCTGTGCTCCCATTAACTTGCATGTAGTAGGGGTTTAATAAATGCTTGTGGGTATGAGTAGATAAGTAGTGAAAGACTCATAGACTATCTGTAATCATTCAAAATGAGGAGCCAAGAGTTATAGTGACTTCAGAAATATACTCAAAGTCAGGAAACCTGAATTCAAATATAGCCTTTGACACGTACTAGCTATGCAACCCTGGCAAGTCAGTTATCTGCTTTCTGACTCAATTTCCTCAACCATAAATGGGAATAATAACGGTACTTGTCTCCCAGAATTACTGTGAGGATCAATTAAATTATAATTACATAGTGCTTAACAGAGAGTGACTAGCACATAGTAGACACATACAAATGCTTAATCTTTTTTTCCTTTCTTCTCTTCCCTTTCCTTAATTAACTGTTCATACTGCAGAGGTGAGCCTCTCATACAACAAAGAGTACATATAGATATATGACTAGAGAAAATGATCCAATTGATTGCAGACATTCTTATTATACATCAATCAATATGCACTTGTTAAAAACCTACTGTATGTCAGGCAATGTGGCATAATGAATACATAGCTGGCTTTCAAACCCTTGCTTCAAGGCCTGCCTCTGGAATATATTGTCTGGATGACTCTGTGCAGATTGCATTAATCCTCAGTCTTCTAGGACTCTCTGAGACTAAGTTACAGGGAAAATGTTGACCTACAATAGTGGAAGAAGTTTCTTCACTTGGGAGTTCTCTATGCCAATGAATTCACTAATTTAATCCCTTCCTTATTTATGTCCCATGCATCTTGCTGAAATATTGGGTTCAGCAATTATTCACATATCATACGAATCGGTTTCTTCAGCTTATTTTTTAAATAAAGTCAGTGGAGGGAGAAAGAATCTGAGAAGACTAAAACACAAAAACAGGAGGTGAACAATGATAACTATTGTTTTCTTAAGCAAACATTGTTATTACCTTTCACTCAAAACTTTGGAGATTCATGATTCCATTATGAGTCCCTTATTTATCCTTTGTCTATCTCTTTTATGTCTATGCCTTCTCACTCTATTTCCAATATCCCTCTATATACTGGAACACGAGATTTAATAAGAAAAGTCAGACTCACTCTCATCAAAACTGAAAGTGGGAATGGATTAGCTTCTAGCCTCTTAGTTTCTATTCCATGACTGTAATCACATACTGCCATTTCTATCATTGCCCCTGTCCCTACCACTGACCTCTTTCTTAATTCTTCCAGATTCTCTCTTCCTCACTTTCTCCCTTGCAGTGGATAGAGCTGCTTTGTGCCTAGTTCACTGCCAGCTTTCCTATCCCCCCCCAACTTTCCACGTTCTTTGGTCTCTTAGAATTGTCTGATACGTGCCTCTATATTTGTTTGAACCTTACAGAAAATAGGTCTTTGGGAACATAACCAGAACAGCACTCAGACTCATTCCATCTGCATTGCAATTAAGATTCAAAATCAAGTCTACAGAAAATCCCTCCCTGTTCACCCATTCCAACGAGTAATTAGGCCTTTAATGACCAACTAATAAGAAATTCACACACAAAAAAACTAACCCTCTTATTAGATGCATAATTATAGAGACACTAGCCTGTTCAAATCTCTTTCTTTTCATGAGTCTATTCACCTTTGCAATGTCAGCATTTGGATGAAGCCATTCTTTCCTGAGTGGTTTTGACCATTAAGAAGAAAATGATCTACAAGAAAGCTTTTTGAAAGAGGTAGCCCTGGAATTTGATCTTAGGTGACATTGAAAGAAATAGCATCCAGGTTTGAGGAGGAGATAATCTCATTGTACTCTGCCCAAGTCACATTACATCAGGATTGTGTTCACTTCTGCCTGCCACATTTCAGGACATTATTAGGATGGAGAGTACACAAGGATAATGAAAGGCTTTGAGATCAAGCCCTCTCAGTATTAGTTGAAAGAAATGGGAGTGCTTTTTTTTTTAACTTCGAAAAGAGAATAAAGAAGGGATAAGATGGTTATTTTTAGATATTTGAAGGTTTACCATAAAAAAAGGCTTATTTTTTTTCTCATTGGTCCCAGAGGACAGTAACAAGATGGTAGAAGTGATAAGAAGGTAGATTTAGGTTAGGTACCATGAAAAGCTTCCTAACATTAAGAACTTTCCCATAATGCAAAGGATAGCCCACCCCAATAATAAGTCTTCAATAAAGATTGGATGGTCACTTGTCAGGATGGACAAGTGGGGAGGTAATTCTGAAATGGTCACTGAGGTCCCTTTCTCAACTCTGAGATTCTGTGATCCTATGAATGAAATAGACTGAGAACTGTGAAACAAAATGAACTACATTAGGGGAGGAAGAACAAGCACTGATAACTTCCTATTGAAGAATGGTCACAAGACAATGGTGGTCTTGTGTGCAAGGGGGAGTCACCTGAACAAACACACCATTCTCTACCTCATGCTGCTACTGTCTCGTTATCTCATTAAGTCCCTCCGGGGTTGATAAAGCAGTCTAGTGGGTAAGGATATCTGAGACATTAAGGAAGTCATCCTAAAGCCTGAGCTGGGGAAAAAAATCTCCTCTTTCTTTGGGTTAGATCTCCTCTATCAGTCTCAAATTATTTTAATAGAATAAGAACCACAAACGAGCCTTAAAAGGACATCCCAAGTGCAGATTGCAATGGTGACAACTAAGGAGAGAATTGAATCTCTCTCTCTAATACACACAAACACACCCCTCTTTCCTTCGTTCTAATGCTTCAGAAAATAGGAGGAAGAAAGTTTCATGGATTTTTAACTGTGGTGGTTTTGCCAATAGTGTCTCTAGTTTTCTAGCCTATCTTATCACATCTGTGTGTATGTGTCTGCCTGTCTGTTTCTCCCCAGAAATATACTGATAGACCACGACTTGGTTCCATTTACTTACCCTGTTTTCAGTCACAAAACAGGGACCTGTTCCCTCATTTCCTGTCAACTTAGAAAGAGAAGCATGGGGACCCAACGTGGCTCAATTTGCTTTTTTTCTCTACACCTGGTTTTTCTGAATCTCTTGTCATGTGGTTTCTTGATAGAAGATACCAAGGTCAATTTTAGGCAACCCTGGGTAATTCCATCATTTTAACTCTAACCAAATGTCCATGGCAAACACAATAAAGGGAGGTTTATAGAAGGATTGAAGGGGACATTTATACCACTGATGCTAGGAACCTAGATGTATTATTCACTCATATTTCAAGATTTTGTTCTGATTGTACAATATTAGTTTTCATCTCATATGAGGTTTGGACAGAGGATCAGAAAAATGTTGTCATAATCAGTATGAGAATAGTTATGAATATGAGTTGATTCTCATTGTCTCCCACTGATGATTGGGGAGCAATTACCAATGACTTGGGGGAAAACACAAACCTGCTGAATGCATTCACATTCACGCTAAATTTTTATAAAGCCAATGGGAAAACTCACCCAACTTTGACAGATACTCTATTATATACCTGTCAAGGACTAAGTCCTTGTACATTCTTTTAATCTCTTTTACTTGGGGGACAGGTAGGTGATGTAGTGGATAGAGCACGAGCCCTGAAGTCAGGAGGAGCTGAGTTCAAATCTAATCTCAAGACACTTAACACTCCCTAGCTGTGTGACTCTGGGTAAGTCACAACCTCAGAAAAAAGTCTATTTTACATATTCCTTTTTAGGCAATGATGTGGTACAATGGATAGAATGCTGAACCTGAAGTCATAAAGGCCTGAATTCAGATCTGAACTCAGACTGTGCTAATGACATCCCTACCACTTCCCTAACAACAACAATGATGAAAACAATACTTAACTGAGGACTAGAGAGATTAAATCACTTGCCAAGGGTAATACAACTAGTAAAGCCTAGGTCAGGATTTGAATTTGACTTTTCCTAATTTCAGGTCCAACACTTTATCCATCATACCAGCAGGTACTAGTCCTCATCTGTAAAAAAGGGATAATAATATCACCTAATTCCCAGGATTGTCAGCAAGACAAAATGAGATGGTGTTTGTAACATACTTTACAAACTTTGAAAGTGCAGTAACGTTACAGAAATGCTATATAAATATGTCACATATAACTGCTATATAAAATATTACACTTATATAAACACTATATAAACATATTGCATTTATATAAAGACTACATAAATATATTATACTTACATAAATGCTATATGAATATATTACACTTATATAAACTTTATATAAATGCTACATAAATAGATTACATTTATATAAATACTAGTTGTTTGTTGATGATGTTGTTGTTGTTGTATTCTTTAAGCAAAGTGCTTGGTATAAAGTTAGTACTTAATAAAATGCTTTCCATTAATTCTTCCATGTCATCACTATCACTAAATGGGTCAATATCCAGAATGCAAACTAAGGCTTCTAAACCATAGATCCTCTCTTCATTTTTAGCCAATAAAGTAGATTTATGCTATTGTTCTCCCTCTTCCTCCCTCCCTACTACAATTCCTCTCTCTCGTTGTCTTTGTTGTTTTTCTTACTCACAAATACATTATTTTTTTCTCTTTCTGAATAAATGATTATTTTTGGTGCTGGTATAATCATTATGCTAGCAAATGCCATTATCAGTGAGTTAAGTAATCAATGAGTATTGCTTAACCTCTTACTTTGGAGCAGGCAATTCTCCTGTTTTCTATTGTCCATGGATTAGTTTATAATTTCTCTACTACAAGTTTAGACTTGGGGAAAAGTTGACAGCTGGGAGCAGATGAGGGCTTACAAGTATATGTCCTATCAACACCTCCAGGAGTTGGGCATCCGCCTAGTAGAAAGGCTATTGACAAGAAGCCGAATATCCACACGATAAGTAGGATAGTGAGAAGCTTTTTGGCCATGTCAGGCAAGGATCTGTTGAAAGGTTTGGGGATGTTTATCCAGGAGAAGAAAAGATTTCTGGAAGACTCAATAACTGTCTTAAAATATTTGAAGAACTGTCATGTGGAAGATGAATTAAACATGTCATACTTGTACTCAGAGGACAAAACTAGGAGCAATGCATGATAGCTACAAGGAGTCAGATTTCAATCCAGCATAAGGGAAAGAGAACCAAAACAACTTCTTAACAATTAGAGCTGGCCAAAAAAATGGTCTGCCTCAGGAGATGCTAAGATTAGCATTCCTCAAGGTCTCACAGAATATGGATGCTCACTTGTCAGAGAAGTTATAGAGGAGATTCCTATTTATAACTTCAGGAATTTAGAATTTAAAAGTGGCTAAGAGATCATTTCACCTCTGCCATTCTTTTGTATTGATGAGAAAACTAAGTAAGGTCTTAGTGTCAAATCCAAGATTCCAACTTGTGTCTTTCATCTACAAACCCAGTGTACTTTTCAGGGCAGTAGGTTCAGAAATGTTTTTTAAACTCTAATCTTCTGAGATTTCCTGATTCTTTGTAAATAATCATTCCCCAAAGCCAAATTTGTCTTTGTGTTCTTATTCCACAATCTCAAGGGAGACAAAGAGTTTGGGTAAAATATTTTTCAGTCTTGTAACTCATAAAGGTGACATTAATTGGGGGCATTTAAAAAGAAGCAAGAGTGGTCCTTAATTACATGTTTTGATTGGCTAAAATCTCACGTTAGGGTTGTTTGTAGAAAGATCCCAAAGATTTGATAAAGACAAACTGTGCTATCTCTGAAGGTCATAAGAAATGTCCTTTAAATGAGCACAGAAACATGTCCCTTTCTCTAGTGCACCAACCAGCTGGGAGAGAGTCTGACAAGCTATTTTTTTTTTTTACTTTTCTGATTATCTTGTGTCTTAGGGCAGTATTTGACATGCCTCCCCACCCCCCAACCCAGCATAAGGATCAATCTTCCAGTAAGGAGGGAGTCAGTGCTGATAAAACCATTCTGATCCAGCCTAGGCTGAATGTCTGACAAGATGACAGACTAAGATTCTGCCCTATGACCTTTAAGGCTTATTCAAGATCCCCCTGAAATGACATGAATGATTCTTTTTTAAGCTTCAGTTTGATGAATGTTGCTTCACATCTACTTTTGTGTCTTTAAAAAAGTGAGCCTTCTTGGAAAATTAGTCCACAAAATAAAAGGTCAGGTTATTAAGAAGTGATTCCCAATAGTGGGGCTAATGTGACTTACCAGAAAACCAAACACAAGGAGAAATGGAGTCAAAATATTGGGGGAATTCATCTGAATAATGCTCACAGGGGAAAAGGGCCCCCAACTAGAGTCAAAGAATCTCATTGTGAATCCCAGATTAGTTAACCACCATTTGGCCTTGGGCAAATCACACTATTTCTCAGGGGATCAGTTTCCTCATCTGCATTATGAGTATGATGAATGAGATGTTTGTTAATAACCCTTCTAGCTCTAAATCTATATTATGTAATGATTGTTTAAAATAAAACTTCTTAGAGGAGAGAAATGCAGATAATAAAGGAGCTTAAAACCAAATCATGGAAGAGGTGGTTTTAAAAAATGGGGATGTTTAACCTTAAAAAAAGGAAATCAAATGGAAGATTTACTCAGTATCTTCAATGGAAGGTGGCAATGAATCTCTCTCTCTTATTTGTCTCATCTATAAAATGGATATTGTATCTAAATCACAGGGCTATTGATAAAATGAGATTTTGTATATATGTATGCATATCTGTAGGTATACATATATACATATATACACTTGTATGTAGGTATTGAGATATGCATTTCTGTTTTACTTATATATATATGACTTGTTTGTAGGTACAGAGACATGCATTTATGTGTTATATATATGTATTACATACATGTATATGTAATGTATATATATATATATTTGCAAAGCTATGTATGCTAATGTATTAGTACATATATTATATGCTAGTTATACACACATATATATAGTATATATTATATTTTATAAATATATGTGTATTTTATATATATATATATATATATGTATATATATATATATATATATATACACACACACACATATTACCGAAAGGCCAGCTATGATATTACTCTTGATAGAAAAAAAGAAATAGATTAAGGAAAGTATTAAAAGGTAAAAAGGATCTTTAACATCATTAAGAGTATATAAAGAGTTGCTAAATGTGTTGGCAAACTTTACTCGTCTATACCTACCTATCTTAGCACCAGAAAATAAAATGAGAGGGAGAAAATAGTGAAGATTAACAGTCCAAATGAGGAATACCTTCCTAACAACAAGAACAACAAAATAAAATGAAATGCACAATCTTGTTATTTATCCCTTAAAATAGGAATGAGGAACCTTTTTTTCTTCCAAAAGCCCATTTGAATATTTATAACATCATTTGCAGGCCATACAATATTATCAACTTATAGAACTCAAGAAGTAGGAAGTTGTTGTACCTAGCTTTTTTTTTTAAAATACTTCTTATTTACCAGATATATGAATGGGTAATTTTACAACATTGACAATTGCCAAACCTTTTGTTCTAATTTTTCTCCTCCTTCCCCCCACCCCAGATGGCAGGTTGACCAAAATTGTCAAATATGTTAAAGTATAAATTAAATAAAATATATATATATACATGTCCAAACAGTTGTTTTGCTTCATCTGAAGTTGACATAGTAAGTGATTTCATGGACCTTATGTGACTCATGAACCAGACATTCCCCACATCTGCCTGGAAGTCTTCAAGGAGAGAACAAAGACTTTTCTAAGAGGTTGCATTGATAACTTATTCATAAAGGGGCAAATGGTTCTTTCCATCTTTAAGCATCTATGAATATAAAAAGAACACCACCAAAATAAGACTCAAAGAGATTTCAGTTGGAAATTAGTGATAGAGAAGTATTTGAAGTACCTTGAGAAGTATCTCTATACTTTGAAGTATGGAGACCATCCTTAGAGAAAGTTGATTGTTTTAAATATAAAAGATTAGCTAGGTATCTTCCATTGCTTGCTAATAAAAAGAAAACCAATTTTCTAAAACATCATTTAGGTTCATAAAGGGCAGGAGAAAGCCTCATTAGTCAACTCTAGCTTTATAATGCAATGGCCTATTGAAGAGAGCAAAAGATGTCTTGTATTGCTTAGACCTCTATTAAAGGGGAATATTTACAATCAATGGTATTCAAATGGGAACCAAGATGGCAGAGTAAGCAGTAGATCACCATAACTCTCCCATCTTTGCCTGCAAATGACCTTATAATCCTGGAACCAAAACGAATCCTGGACAGCAGAATCAGCAAAAATATAATGGTGGGGGTGAGGAAATGAAATTGGATTAGCAAGAAAAGTCTGTCTCAGTGGGTAAGAGGGGAGGGCAATCCATGATGGAAGTATCCTAGCAAGCTAGCTGTGAACCAACCCTACCTCAGTGAACCAGTAATAGCTCCCGAGCCCCAGTGTTGTGGCAAATATCAACACCAGGATGATCCAACTGCCTCAGCATAGCCAGGGGAATGGGTGGACTCCGGTTCTGAGAGCTGCTACATGCTTCTTCATAGTCTGGAGCAAACATATAAATACCTATTTTTAGTTCCCCTCAACAACCAGATTCCTTATGCTTCAGTGTAGTCTCTGGTAAACAGATAAAGACCAGCCCTACAGATGATTAAGCAAACAGGCAGCTTCTAGCCTAGAAAAGAATCTGACCACAGAAAGTTATTATTGTGAAAGGAAAAATCAAGATACAAACTCAGATGAGGACAATAATATCAAAAACACCTATGGATAAAACCCCAAAGAAAAGCAGAAAGCTGTATCAAGTCCAGAAAGATCTCATGGAAAAACTCAAAAAGGAGCTTTAAAATCATATAAGAGAAGTAGAAGAAAAATTTTGGAAAACAAATGAGAGTGATTTAAGAGAATTATGGGGGAAAAAGTCAATAATTTAGAAAAAAAAAACTACTTAAAAAGTATAAATGGTTAAAAAAAGAAGCTACAAAAATCCAGTAAAGAAAACAGCTTCCTAAAGCACTAATGGCCAAATAGAAAAGGAACTTCAAAAGCTAATTGAGGAAAACAACACCATGGTAGAAATGGTCAAATAGAAAAGAAGCTACAAAAATCCAGTTAAAAAAACAGTTTCCTACAGAGCATCATTGGCCAAATAAAAAAGCAAGCCCAAAAGCTAATGGCGAAAAACAACACCATGGAAGTTAGAGAATTAAGCAAGTATAAACTAACGACTCTGTGAAACAACAAAAATCAATCAAACAAATAAAAAAAATGAAAAAATTCCAACTAAGCTAAAAAAAAAAATAGATCAAGGAGAGACAATATCAAAATCATTGGTGTACCTGAGAGCCAATTAAAAGGAGGACCTGGACAGCACCTTCAAAACATTATCAAGGAAAACTTCCCTGATGTTCTGGAATCAGATAGCACAATAGGCACTCAAAAATCCATCAATCACCACAAGAAAAGGATCCCAAAAACAAAAAAATGCAAGGACATTATAATCAAATTTCAGAACTGTCAGCTCAAGGGGAAAATCTTACGCGTGGCCAAAAACAAACATTTCAAATATCAGGGAATCACAATTAGAATTGCACAAGGCTTGGCAGCTGCAACATTAAAAAATCAGAGATGATGGAACAGATTATTCCTGAAGAAAAAGGAGCTAGAACCAAAAAAATACTTGCTCAGTAAAATTAAGTGTAATACATCAAGGGGGAGAAATGGTCATTCAATGAAATAGGATTTCAAGCTCTTATAGGGAGAAGACACAAGAGAAATATAAACAGGTAAAAGGGGAAATGAACTTTAGAATGTGGAATGTTAGAGCTAGGAAGGACCTATCTAATTTTACAGAGAAGACTTAAGTCTCAGAAAGAAAAAGGACCTTCATATAATATGTAATTATTGAATTCAGAGAACAGTCCCTTGAAACATGAATCCTCTTATCATATACCATGATTTAGATGATTTTCACATCTAACTTTCTGATGTTCTGAGGACTTTTCCAGTTCTCATTTCCATATTCCAAAATTCTTCCATTGTGGATATTTGATGATGTAGATATCAGACATATCATACATATAGATATCTATTGATAATGATTTTCAGACTTCTGGTATCATTTGTGGTAACATTTCTTATTATCCTTCATTGAGCAAACAAGCAATTAGTCAATTAACCAACTAGAAATGATTAGGCACTTAGTGTATGCTAGTTTATTGGCAATTAGACACTGATTATTTCTAGTGGTCAAGACAGAAAAGAAGGAAAAATAACAGAATTAAGCTTGTTCTTTTTTAAAGCCAGTGGGAAAAACAAGGATCAGTGAGAAGTTGTAAAGAGACAGGTTTCAATTTAAGGACAAATACCCTAACAATTAGAGGTGTTGGAAAGTGGGTGCCCTGGTAAGAAGTGAATTCCCTTTCTCTCAATCTTTAAACAAAGGCCAGATGGCCATTTGTCAGTTGTGTGGGGTTGTATTGTCCAAGTATAGTTTGGACTCAATGCCTCAAGTTCCTTTTAATTTTGACATTCTGCAAATCCACAATCCTGTCTTTTTCAGTTCCAGCATTCTATGATTCTAAGTTTCCTCCCCACTCTAAAATTTTCCATTCTTAATAGTCTCTTTCACCTTTGACATTCCATGTTCCAAGATTCCCTCCAGCTCTGATATTCTCCCAACTTTTTTTATATTTATATATATTTATTATTATAATAATAATAAATAAATATATATGTTATATATATGTTTATATTATATATATAATATATATTTATAAATATATATTATTATATATATATATTTATTTTATATTTTATATCCTAAGATCCCTTTCAGTTCTGTCAATTGATGTTTTAAGATCTCTTCCAGTTCTGGTATTCTTTTATCTGTTAAAGCTTCCTTTCCAACACTAAAATCCAATGATTCCTTTGAAAAGTCAAGTTAGATTTATGTATTAAAAGTTTCATGGTCTTCCTGTCCCTGGGTCTAAACCCTGACCACTTACTGAGCATAATTTTTTTTGGACTACATGATTTGACTCTACAACAGGCCCCTAAAAAGAGAGTGGAATCACCTTTTCTGGAAAATGTTGAGAATCAGACACCTTACCATCTGTTTAGAAACTGTAGGTATATCTCTGCCTGGAGGTGAGTACTAAGAGAAAATAGCCTTAGGAGATGGCCTTTCAGCCTTATGTTTCTTCCCAGATGCTTATACATTTTAGGAATTTATAGTCTGATTGTAAACTTCCCCTTAGCCTTTTTTTTTTAGCAACTAGAGTTTATTTTTATTCTCAAATTTCCTATTAAAATATAACTTATAAAATTATTAAAATATAATATAATATTTTTATCTCAAATTTCCTATTGAAATATAATTTATATTAAGTTGTTCAATTCAGACTATTCTCCCCAATCACCTTTTTGTCTCTGTCTTTTTATTTCTCTGCTCTTTTTTTGAAGGGTGGGGTATTAATTTAGAAGCTCCCCTGCATATGGAAGATATTAGTAGCTTAGATGGCTTTGTAATAGGGCATGCATTCAGGATGTCCCCCTGAGACCCCTACAGGAAGGAAGTAGTTGGGCATCTGCCCTAAAATCACAGGGTCAAAATGCAAAGTGCTATCAGAAATACCTAATTCAGCTCACACTTGACCACAGATCCCCTCTACATATCAAATGAGGGAATTGAACTAGAGGATGTCTTCCATTTCTGATCCTTTGGCATTATTTTCTGATTATAGATCTTCAGTAATGAGAACCCTGTCGACACAGCCCATTCCAATTTGGATAAGTTGCAGGCACTGTAGTAAAATGGAAAGATTTCTAGGCATAAAGTCCATAGACTCAAGTTTAAATTCTAATACCTCAATCTGCTACCTATGTAGATCTTAGATGAATGCCTCTATGAGGCTCTATTTCCTCATTTATAACATCAGTGGACTAGACTACTGTATGTATGTATGGCATGTATGGCTCCACTCAGTCCTAGAACTGATATTATGCCTATGTGTGTCCTTGAAGGACCAGTCAATCTAGATAAATGCAGGAAAACTCATTATCAGAGTTGGTCATGATTTTTTGTTCTCTTTCAGCCACAGAAATTCATGCATTCCAGCAACTAATGTATGGGGGATTTTCATTTTATGTCTCCAAAGGGAGTACCCACATTGATCAAGTCACTGATTTGTGAAGCATCCCTCTGTGAAAGAGCACATTTTATAGAAAGAAAACTTGTTTATTCAGAAATTGAAAGGCAGCCAAAGAAACTGAACACTCTGTCCAAAGTTTCAGAGTGAGTCTACTCTGGACCTGAGGAGGGAAAGAAGGAGAGGGCATTTGATGAACGAATCCAAGATTCACAAACTATTTAAATGTCAAAGTTCTTACCCTTTCCCTTCCAAGATGCTGTAAATAATAGTTTCTGACTTAATGCTCATTCATGGAGTATGGGGTGGTCTTGATATTGATTATCAGTCTTCTGCTACCATTTGTGGTAACATTTCTAAGGATCCTGCATTGATCTAACAAGCAGTTAGTCAATCAACCAACAAGAATTGATTAGGCACTTAGTGTATGCTAGTTTATTAGCAATTAGACACTGATTATTTCTAGTGGTCAAGGCAGAAAAGAGGGAAGAGATAAAAGAAAAAGGAAAAGAGGAAATGAAAAAGGAAGGAACTAGAATAAAATAATCTTGGAGTTAGACAGTTGAGATGATCCAGTCTTCGCCTAAGCATGAATCCTATTTATGGTATTATGAACAATTATTATGACCCAGCTTTCTCTTGAAGATGCCCAGTCCTGGAAAAGTCATTGCCTTTTACCACTTTCCCATTCTATTCTTGGCAGCTCTATTCATTAGGAATATTTGGCCGTTATTGAATATCTCCCTCTAACTTTTACTCATTCTTCAAACATTTAAAGCCAAGCAGAGTAAATCTGATGCCTTTTTGGTATGTTTGTCATTATGATTTCATTGAAATAAAGGACTCCCGAGTGAGGAAAGCCCTTCTCCCCATGCAGAGTAGCACCTTTACTGATTTATAATCTTAAAGAGTTGCTTCCAGCAGTCCTGTGGACATAGGTGCTATTATTTTCTCCATTTTACGCCTACCAGATATTATTGGAATAAATGATGTCATGATCCAATGAATAGAGATTTCCATGGTTTAATGGACAGAAAGCTAATTATAGGGCCTAGACTAACTAATTTCAAGTAGCACTTCTAGCACATGCTGGCTGTGTGACCTTGGGCCAGTCATTTAATCACTTGGTATCCCAGGTAGTTCTTTAATAGGATGAATCAAAAAAGGAAATGGATCCGCAAGTACATAAATGTTTGTAGCAGCCCTTTTTATAATAGTGGCAAAGAATTGGAAACTGAATGCATGTCCATCAGTTAAAGAAGGGCTGAATCAATGACTATTCTTCCTTTTTCAATGAAACCACAAGTTACAGAAACATAAATAAAACATTAAGCAGTCTTAGAGATGTGACTGTCAATTATCCATGAATTCTGAACTTTGTGGCCCAGGAAGAAGGATCGGAAGCTTGTATGGTATATAGATAAGATTTCATCAAGGAGAACTTCAGCAAAACAAGGATTTGACATTTCAGAGGAGCAGAAAGTATGTTGGGGAAGGGGAGGTGATAATTAATGACATTTGTATCATACCTATGTTTTACCTAGAAATAATCAACAGCTATGAATTTATTAAATTTTAATTTATTTCCCTATTGGAGTCGGCATAAGAATTGGAGACAATTCTCAGGTTCTTCAGTGAGAAGGAAGACTTCCCAATAAAAATGGAAGAAGTAACTCAAGGTTAAAGTTAATGAGAAGTAAAAAAGAATTTTGAGGAAGCCAAAGGCATAAGGCATCATCGCCAAGAAGATAAAAGGCATGCATTTGTGATAAAGATTAGAAAGGGAATGGAAATAATTTTTGAAAGATTGGGGTTACATCTTAAATGATCCACAGAGATAGATTGGTATCTTCTGAATTACAAAGAGAATCCACAGTGCCAACAGGATGCAGAGGATGACATAGACTGCATGATGCAATAGACTAACTTCCTAGCACTTGGATACAACCTGTGATGGAAAGTCTCCTAACCCTTATCAAACTTAATGCCTATGACTTACATTTCAAAATAAATAATACTTTATATTTTCCCAATTATATGTTAAAACAATTTTAATACATTAAAAAAAGTTTTGAGTTCCAAATTCTGTTCCTCCCTCCTTTTTCTCCTCTTCCTCATCGCTGATATGATAAAATCAGATAACAAGTTATACATGTGCAGTTATGGGAAACATTTCCACATTAATTATTTTGAACAAGAAGACTCAAATAAAAAGAATGGAAGAAAGCGAAAATAGCATGCTTCAGTCTGGATTCAGACAATATCGTTTCTTTCTCTGGAGGTAGACATTATGCTTTATCATTAGTCCTTTGAGATTGTCTTGAATGATTGTATTGCTGAGAATAGCTAAGTCATTCATCATTCTTGACTATAAAATATCACTATTATTGGTTCTGTTCACCTAACTTTGGAAAAAGAGCTCATGGGAAGTGAACAATTAACTGAAAAATAATAAAGTAATAGGATTTGGATTTCTGTACCATGACTTAAGATACAGGAATTATTATATCTTGGTCAATGTGCATCTAAAGACAAACTTGGGGGGGGGGAATATTAGTTGACTGAATCCTTTATTATCTACCCAACAGTGTTTTAAGCTAAAAATGGATAAAACAAAGTATTCAAATGCAATTCAGGAACCATTAACTAATCAATCAATGAGCAAGCATTAAGCACTTATCATCTACCAGAAACTGTGCTAAATTCAAAATATATCTATTTTCAAAGTCAAACACTCCCCACAGACAACTTAGATTCTATTGAGGATTATTCAGAGAGGCTTGAAAGACTTAGGTGAACATTTGTAGAATGAAGGGAGCAGAAAAAGAACAATATATATGAAATAGACTGTTCAAAGGTAATGGTTAAAAATAATAGACTGGAAGGAAAGCCAAGGTATACATGTCTCTTTGGAAATCGATAGACTTAAGGAAAGAAAAATGACATTGTAAAAATATCCTATGTACAGCTTGGCCAGATGGAGGTTATGGATGATTACCTACCACAAAGATAAAATGTAGGTATAATGAGAGATTTCAAGTAATCAGTTTCTTCTGGTAAAGACAAAAATAAAATAAAAGCATAATAATAAAATTTGACCTTCCACATGCATAATTTCATCTTTAACAAAGGAGAATTGTTGATGTAAATGTAACCTGACAAAAATAAACAAATTTATGAAGGGGATTTTGAAAGCTGTCATATGCTTTAGAGTTCTTGTTAGATAACCAAAGGAAAACTATGCTCCTTGTGAAGCCAAACATTTCCAAGTGTAGGAGAGTAAATTTCAGAAGGTTCAGAGAAAAGCAAGATATGGTGAGCAATGAGAGATTGTGAAAGGTGCAATGAATGAAGAATCAAAGTTTTAGTTTTTATTATGTCCCTTACTAGTTATATGATTTAGAGCAAATCACTTCACCTCTTACATCTGTTAACTTATTATTAAAATAGCCATAATAATAGAAATATAAATGGGGAGTCTAGCATTGGGGGCAAATTCAATTGGGGAGACAGAAACAGAGAACCTAGGATTAATTTGAGTCTGATAAATTGGTGATAGCACCAATGGAGTGCCCCTAGTTAAACACCATGCAGGCAGTTAATGTTGGATGTAGGGATGTCAATCCTATGATATCCTTAGAGAGAAAAGGATATATTTTCTTCTTTCTTTTTTAAACAATGACAATAATAGCTTTTTATTTTTCAAAATACATGCAAAGATAGTTTTCAATATTCATCCTTACAAAACCTTGTATTCCAAATGTTGTCTTCCTCCTCCCTCCCTCCCTCTCCCCTAGATAATCTAAGTTAAACATATGCAATTCTTCTAAACACATTTCTACATTTTTCATGCTGTGTGAGAAAAAAAATCAGATCAAAAAGGGAAAAAACATGACAGGAAAAAACAAGCAAACTAACAACAACAAAGGTGAAAATACCTTTTATGGGCAGTCTTCATAGTTCTTTCTTTGAATGCAGATAACTCTTTCTATCACAAGTCTATTGGAATTGTCTTGAATCACTTCATTATTGAAAAGAACCAAGTCTATCACAATTGATCATATAATCTTCTTGTTGCTATATACAATGTTCTCCTGGTTCTACTCACTTTACTTAGGAAAGGATAAATTTTCTAATGCCTTTATGTACCATAAATTGTTTAGTCTTTCCCCCATCAATAGTTATCTAAGTAGTTTCCATTTGGGAATAAGCATTTAATATGGCTTACTATGTGCCAAGCATAGGCAGCTAGTTGGTATGTTGGGTAGAATGCCTGGCCTGGAGTCAAGAAGACTCATCTTCCTGAATTCATATCTGGCCTCAGATAGTTACTAGCTCAGATAGTGATTCTGGTGAGTCATTTAACCTTGCCTCAGTTTCCTCATTTGTAAAATGAAATGGAAAAGGAAATGACAAAACCACTCTAGTGTCTTTGCCAAGAAAACCCCAAATGTGGAGTCAGACAATTGAAAAATGACTGTTCTCCAGTTGATAAATGGTCAAAGAATCTGAACAATTTTCAGATGAAAAAATTAAAACCATTTCTAGTCATATGAAAAGGGGCTCTAAGAAATGCAAATTAAGATAACTCTGAGATACTACTACATACCTCTCAGATTGGCTAAGATGACAGGAAACAGATAATGAATGTTGGAGGGGATATGGGAAAACTAGGATAAGAATAATTATTGGTGGAACGGTGAACTGATACAACCATTCCGGACAGCAATTTGGAACTATGTCCAAAGGGCTATCAAAATGTACATACCCTTTGACTCAGCAGCGTTTCTATTGGGCTTATATCTTAAAGGAAGGAAAGGGACCCAAATGTGCAAAAATGTTTGTGGCAACCCTCTTTGTAGTGGCAAGAAACTGGAAACTGAATGGATGCCAATTAATTGGAAAATGGCTGAATAAGTTATAGTATATGAATGTTATGGAATATTATTGTTCTATAAGAAATGATCAGGAGCATAGTTTTAGAGAGGCTTGGAGAGACTTACATGAACTGATGCTGAGTGAAATGAATAGAAACGAGAAAACAGCAACAACAAGATTATATGATGATCAATCTGATGGACGTGGCTATTTTCAACAATGAGATGATCCAATCCAGTTCCAATTGTTCAATGATGAAGAGAGCCATCTGCACACAGAGAGAGGACTAGGGAAATGGAGTGAGGTTCACAACATGGCATTTTCACTTCTTTTGTTATTTGCTTGAATTTTATTTTCTTTCTCTTTTTTTTTCCTTTTTGATCTGATTCATTTGTGCAGCAATATACTTATATAAATATGTATGCCTATTTAAGATTTACCTATATTTTTACCATGTTTATAATATATTAGATTACTTGCCATCTAAGGGAGGGGATATGGGGAAGGGAGGGAATTGGGACACAAGGCTTTGTAAGGGTCAATGTTGAAAAATTATTCTTGCATATGTTTTGAAAATAAAGAAAAATAATTGAACAACAGATGTATCAGCCACGATGTCTTACCCTATGAGGTAGGTGCTGTTATTATCTCCCTTTTATAGTTGAGGAAAATTAAAGCAGATATTTCAAATTACTTATCTAATGTCACATAACTAGTCAGTATCTAAAACTTGATTTCAACTCATGTCTTCCTGACTTTAGACCGAGTGCAATATTTACTATTATACCCACTTAGCTGTTCTTTGCCCCACAAAAATATTGAATATTTTCATGTGTATGGAACCTTTCTTTTTTGTGATCATTCTAAGGATCTATACTTAACAGCAGTGTTTCTGGGTTAGATGCCACAGTAATAGATGTTGACAATGTCTTAATGATCATAGGAAAATGACTAGGTTGATGAGATCTGAAACTTTGGTGTATGAGGATTGGTGGGAGTAGCTAGGGAAGAATAGCCTGGAGAGGAAAAGATTTAGAACCCTATCAACACTGCCATTAAATATATGAATGGGTGCCATGTGGAAAAGGACATTAGACATATACTACTAGATACTAAAGGGTAGAATTAGAATTATTATGTGGAAGTTGAAGAGAGGAAGATTTCTTTTCAATATAAGGAGTGGTTTCGGAATTATTAGAGCTGAAAGAAAAGAAACTGATGCCTTAGCCCCTAGCAAATTTTCCATCACTTGTTTCTGAATGGACACTTACCAAGAGGAGTTTCAATCTTAAATTTAACATTGGTTTTAATGACCCTTCCACTCTCAAATTCTTTTCTGGAACTGTATCATCGATTCCCACTTTTCCAGGTCTCTGTGTGATTTTTCATTATTCATTGCTATTTACAATCTTCTCAGTTTAGGGCCATCTGTGGAGTTAATCTCTCTACTGTTTGCTCATTTCTTCCCAATCATTAATGGAGATAAGACTCTCCATAGAACTAGGCTTAACGACCCCATCTGGGAAATTCCCTCAGTTCCACAGGAGTGGGAGGTGCTTTGTGGTTGTCCTTTCACTCATTTGTCTATCTAGGAGCTGAGGCCAGGAGATGAGGTTTAGATCTGAGTGGACTTCACACTTAAGATGCATCTTGATGGTGTTCTTTGGTAAAATTATGAAGTAGAAAAAAGACTGTTTCTAAAGTCTTCAGGGACCTATCGGGAGTCCTTGCCCTACTTCAATGACCATCCCTCTCTCAGCCCTCCATGTATTCTAAATCTGATCTGTAGAAAAGATGTGAAACTTTTGGAAATTACTATAAATCCTTTTATGAGACAGCTAGATGGCACAATGAATAGAATCCTGGACCTGGAGTCAGGAAGTTGTTGTTCAGTCAATTTGTGACTGTGACCCCATTTGGGGGTTTTCTCAGCAAAGATACTAGAATGGTTTGCCATTTCCTTCTTGATTTCCTTTTGCAGTAGAAGAAAGTGAGGCAGACAAAGGTTAGTAATTTGTACAGTAACACTGCTAGTAAATATTTAAGGCTGGATGTGAATTCAGATTATTCTGACTCTATACTCTGTGCATTGCACCATCAAGTTGTACTCCCTCATCTTAGAAAGGAAGAAATGGAGGGCCAGAGAAATTAAGTGACTTTTACAGAGTCACACTACCTGAGGTAGGAATTAAACTCAGATAACTCTCAATTCCAAATTGGATCCTCCATCCCATATTTTGTGCTGCTGCTTTTTGAGTAAAGTGTTTAAAAGATTTTAAACCCTACCCAATTGATGTTCTTCCTCTACTCTAACAAGCAAGAAAAATAGCAGTTATACATTGAGTGCTCACTATGGACCAGTTACCATGCTGGGTGACAGAGATGCATTGTACTGGAGAGGAGATAGCATGTGAATATGGCAGGGGAAGTGGGGTATGTAGGAGGGGGAAAATCAAAAAAGGCTTTATATAAAATATGGCATATGGATTGAATTTTGATAGAAACAAAGGCTCCAAGCAGAGATGGCTAATTCCAATGAATGGAGATGAGAGTTGGTGTGCCATGGGTGTGGAGGAGAAAATAACTCACTGATTGGCTTCTGTGTGAAGAGAGCAATGAATGTAAAAAAAAAAAAAAAAAAAAGAAGAAGCCTGAATGAGTAACTTGGCTGTAGATTGTAAAGGATTTAAAAGGGGGAAACAACATAGCTTTTATTATATAAGATGGCTTTCTGGGAGGCAAAAATGCAGGCAATGTAAAACCAAAATATGCCAACAATTTATTTTTATTTCTTTTCTGGTAAACAGAGGAGTTTATATTTGATCCTGGGAGTGATGAGGGTACCCTGGATTTTATTGAATCAGGTAATAGCATGATCAGATCTGACATATTATATCATTTTTATCATATCATACATGATCAGATCTGTATGAAGATTATGGATAGTGAAGAGAGCCAGGTCTTTCTGCGTCTCAAGAAAGTTTACTGTAACCCTCAGCCCAGAGAAATGGACTGTCCTCCAACTATATTACAATCTAGCCAGATATTCTTCTCCTACTACTTGTAGTCATCTTTTCCAAGGTCAAGGTCTCCCACCACATCCGGGGTAACCAAATTGGGCATAACCTCTGATCCAGTAGTACCACTAGTAGGTCTGTATCCTAAAGAGAGCATCAAAAAGAAAAAGAACCTACATATACAAAAATATTTATAACAGACCTTTTGCTGGTGGCAAACTATTGGAAATTTAGGAGATATCCATCAATTAGGGAATGGCTGAAGGAAGGGGAGAGAGAGAAAATCAGAACTCAAAATCTTGTAAAAATGACAGCTAAAAGTTGTCTTTACATGTAGTTGGGGAAAATAAAATGCTAATAAATGACATAAAATAAACATGCCAAAAAAGCAGGGATGGTAATCATGATCTCAGACAAAGCAAAAGCAACAAATAGACCCAATCAATTAAAAAGGATCAGGGAAACCACATTTTGGTCATTAATAATGAAATAATATAATTTTTTTACAAGTCTCTGATAAAGGCCTATTCAAATATATAGTAAGTAAAGAATTGTCAGATTTATAAAAATAAAAGATTGTAAAATCTAATTAAAAAGGATTATCAGGGAAACCATAATGGCCAAAAGTACATTGATGATGGAATAATATAATTTTTTAAAAAACAAGTCTCTGATAAAGACCTCATTTCTCAAATATATACTGAATAAGAAATTAAGTCACATTTACAAAAGTAAAGGCTACTTGTCAATGATAAATGACAAAAGAATATAAACAGGTATTTTTCAGAAGAAGAAATCAAAGCTATCTACAATCATATTTTTAAAATGCTCTAAATCACTACTAGTTAAAGAAAGGCAAATTAAAACAACTCTGAGATACCACCTTGCATTTATCCGAAATGACAAGTTCTGAAGAGGATAAGGGAAAAACAGGTACATGAATGAATTGTTAATGCAGTGGTGAATTGGTCTGACTATTCCAGGGAACAATTTGGAACTAGTCCCAAAGGGCTATAAAACTGTGCATACCCTTTGGTCAAATAATACCATTCCTATTTCTGTATGCCGAAGAGATAGTACAAAAAAGGAAAGATTCACATGTACAAAAATATTTGCGGCAACTATTTTTAGAAATTGAGAGGATGCTCATCAGCTGCAGAATAGCTGAACAAAGTGATAGAATATATTGTGCATAAGAAATGACAAAGTTGGGGTGATTTCAGAAGAAAAATATGATAAGATCAACTTGATGCAAAGTGAAGTTAGAAGAACCAGGAGATCATTGTGCACAGTAATAGTAATGTGGTAATGGTGGTCAATTGTGAAAAACTTAACAACTTTGATCAATACAAAAATCTAAGATAATTCCAAAAGATTCATAATGAAAAAATGTTATCCACTTCCTGAGAGAGAGTACTGAATGAAAATTGTAGTATAATTTTCTCACTTTCTTCATTTTTTCTTGCTTTCTTGTAATATGGTAAATATGATAATATATTTTGCATGATCTCACATGTACATTTGTATTTTACATGTATAATTAATATCACATTGCTTATCTTCTTAATGGATATGGAAAGAATTGGGAAGAAGAGAAATAATTTGGAATTTAATTTAAAAAGAAAAGAATAATTAAAATAAATAATAAATTGATTTTTTTTCTTTTTAAAGAATGGAATGATTTGTGTTGTGGTTTGGGAGTTCTCTGTTATATGAATCACTCAGACAGAGAAGCTAGATGATTCCATGTCAGGGATGGGATATGAATGCATCACCTAGAAGGGCTGCTCAAAGATGTCCCAGTTCTAAGACTCTATAATTCTAAGACTTTAATTTGCCCATCCTTATTTATACCTTTGAAATCATCGCCTCATGGTGGTCATTTGCTTTACCTAGCTGGGAAATTACTTTATCTCATTTTAATGGACCACAGCTTATTATAAGGCAACAGTGTGATATGATTACTAAAAGCAATAATGCCATCTTAGCCTACATTAAAAGAAGTACAGTGAATAGATCACAGGAAGAAATAGCTTCACTGAATTCTACACTGATTAAGCTATATCCAGACTATTTTGCTAAGATCTGTATTTGAAAAGGAAGAAATTAGAACTAATGAAGAATATTGAGGACAGTAAGGCAATTTAAAAGTCTCCATTTGGGGGACCAATGGAAGGTATTAAGTATATTTCACCTACTTTTGCAGCTACAAGGGAACTTAGAGGTACAACCCCATCTTTTGTCAATGGGAAAGTTCAGCTCTGAACAACTTATTCCCAAGGATACCAGGATAGGAACTCAGAGCCTCTATGTCTTTAAAATCCGTACTATCTCCTCCAAACTTTTATTTTGGGAATCAAAGGTTAAGTTTAGATAAATTTTTGAAGGAACGGACTGTATTGGGTGCTAGGGGTACAATATTTGTCTTCAAATATCTGCACGGCTATTATAAGGAAAAGAGAGTAGACTATTTCTGGCTGGTCCCAAAAAAGGAGAAAAAAAGGTCTCCTAAGTGGAAAATATAAGGAGGGTGGGTACAAAGGCTAGCCATTCAGTTGTTTTGGAGACAGGAAGCCCTAAGTTCTAGTGCTGTTTCTGAAACCTAGTAGTTGTATAGCCACATAGAGATAGGGTCTCAAAGGGCTCCCAAAATAGAGAATCCTCACAGCTGGCTAACTAGGATGGAGTTAATTGAAGGATACCCAGAGACAACATATCTATAGGAATAAACACATCCCTTTACTTGTCAATACTGAATCTTGGGGATGCAACAGTAGACATTAGCTGGAGTAGTTTGCTCTATACAGACTGACACTTCAATTAGAGCCAAGTGATTCATTTGTTTAGTAGAGATTTAGGAGAGCCTTCAACAAGGTCCCTAGATAGAAAATCACCTGTAGAGTACTTAGCTTGATCTTAACTTGCTCCAAGTCATGTTGCCCTAGTACAGTGTCTGCTCCATTCTGGTGACAAGTAATCAAGACTGAAATTGGCCTGAGGATGCTACAATGGCTTCCAAAGACAATCTACTTCCTTAACAACAAGTCTCCTGATTTCTCAGGAGCCTGTTCTCCATTTAAAGGGGAAGATGGGGTTGTTATAACTGGAGTGCCTAACATGTTAATGAATTCACATCTACTCTTCTTCTTTATCCACCCACTATCAAAAAATTGAATAATCTACACCTTGAAGGCAGGGAGTTCCCTGTTACAAGAGACATTTAAATATTTGGCTGGTTGATGACCTATTAAAAACATTGCAATTGTTTGAAATAGATGCAGCTAAACATTAAAAATAAAGAGTTTTAGGGAGCCAGAAACAAACCTGGATGGCCATCTATTAGAGAAAGAAAAGGAATGCTTGTACAGGGGTTGGACTAAGTGCCTTGGAGCAAAGTTTCTTAAACTGTGGGTTGTAATATCTTATGCAGTTGTGTAATTAAATAAGGGGGTCATGGAATCATGAATTATCATCAGTAAATGTTTGATTACAAATCAAATTACAAATATGTCCAGGCCATGTAAAAATTTCTTGGGCAAAAAGAGTTTGCAAGTGGAAAAAGTTTAAGAAGCCCTGCTTTAGAGGATCCCTTTCAACTTTAACAGCATCCAATTTTAGGATGAAAAGAACTTTAAGCTATGTCTTTTATTTGCTAGGCAATATTTCTCATTTCAATGTACCTTTAAGATTTGGTTCTAGGAATTAGGAAGAGTGGAGTATATGCAGATGTAAAGGGATATAGTTTCTATATTCAGTGACAGATCTGTTGTACATCAGAGGAACTGAAAAGAACCTGTGGATATTTGCATTTCGACTTTCTCACTGAATTTCAGATACATCATGTGGGCTAAAAGTCACTTCCTCAAGATCAAACCCCAGGACAAAAATAAAACCAAGCAACCTGAGAGCCTTTCTTCAGAATATAGCATTTTAGAATATGGACATAAGAGAACCAGGAATTTTCAAATATGAAAGGGACCTTGGAGATGACTGAATTCAGTGGCTTCTTTTGACCAAGAAATAAAGGAAGGAGGCTCAGAGAAAAATGGAATAATAATATATGTAAAGGTGGAAAAGATTTGAGAGATCATTAAGACCAACTCCTTTTTTTTGCTTAATAATTTATTTTCCTCTTTTTCATAAGTAAGCAATTTGACATGGGTTAGACATGTGTAGTCATGCAAAATACATTTCTCTGTAAGTCACATTATAAAAGACAACACAGAGAGAAAAAAAACCCAGAAAAATAGTGAAAATAAAGAAAAGGTATTTTTGATCTGCATTCAGATTCTATTAGTTCTTTCTCTGGGGATACACAGTACCTTTCATTATAAGTTCTTCAGAACTGTCTTGGATCACTTTATTTTTATTATTTATTTATTTATTTTGCTGAGACAGTTGGAGTTAAGTGACTTGCCCAGGGTCACACAGCCAGTAATTGTTGAGCTTCAAATTTAACTCAGGTCTTCCTGACTTCAGGGCTGGTGCTCTATCCACTGCACCAACTAGCTGCCCCTTGGATCATTTTATTGATAAAAATAGCTAAGTTATTCACATATTGTTGCTACTGTGCACAGGATTCTTCTGGCTCTGCTCATTTCACTTTTCACCAATACAAGTGAATCTTTCCAGGTTTTTCTGAGAGCATCTTGCTCGTCATTTCTTACAGCACAATAACATTCTATCAAAATCACATACAATAATTTGTTAAGCCCTTCCCCAATTGATGGGCATTCATTCCATTTCCAATTCTTTGTCACCACTAAAGCAATTACTATAAATATTTTTGTACATATAAGTCTTTTTCCTTTTTGTTTTTTATTTCTTTGAGATATAGATATAGGAGTAGTATTGCTTAGTCAATGGGTATGCATAAAGGCTATTTTATAGTCCTTTGGTTATAGTTCAAATTATTCTCCAGAAATGGTTGAATCAGTCTACTACTTCATCAACAATGCAATAATGTTGAGATTGCAAAGGAGACCCTAAAAGTTTGGGGTTATAGACTGGTATCATGAAATATCTCAAAAGATTTTGCAGGCTTGAACCCATCTCCTTTGTCAAGTATTTAATGTTTCTTGTAATTGTAATGCCAGCAAAAAGTGGTCTGAATTTCCAAAATAAATGAGCAGAGAAACAGAAGAAACATTTATCCAGCTTTCTATCATTGATATGCTAATTCGTTGGCTCATAGACAGGAAGGAAGAGTGGTCTCTAGAATTTGGCTCTCACTAACCAACAGATTATCACCTTTGTCTCAGGAGTTTGGTGATTTATTGATGATCTGACAATTATCAATAAATCGAAAGGTGGTCTATTCAAAATCAGATTGTTGTTCTTAGTTTGGGACTGTGGGAAGTCCCTGAGGCAGACTCTAAAGCCAGATGATTTAGGATTCTGACTTATTGTTAGAAAATCAAGGGACCACAAAATCATATTCCATCAATAAGGTTTTAATTTCCCCACATCCTCTCCGACATTTAAGATTAACTCCTTATATTACCAATGAAGAAAGTTAAGTGACTTATTTTATAGGCTCATTGAGTAAGAGTTGGGAAATATTTCTAGTCTAATCCCTTCATTTTACACATTAAGAAACTTATAAGAGATGAGATGACTTACCCAAGAGCTAAAATAAGAAACTTATTGAAGTTTTTCCATCCATACTACCATACTGTCTCCCCTAAGGTATAATGTAAAAGCTGTGATTTGAACTCATCTCCTTACTTTCAGTCTAATAATAGTCCACTTAGAAAATCATCCTGACCCCAAGATTCAAAATGATTATTGAGGAGTAAATCTATTTGTATGTGTCTCTTTCTCTCTCTTTTTCTCTCTATTTGTCTCTCTCTCTCTCCTTCCTTTACCTTTTCCCTCTCTCCTTCAAGTTTGAACAGACTTGAATACACACACACACACACACACACACACACACACACACATACACACACACACAAATTATCATCCTTTTCTTGATTCCTACTAGCTTCTTCAGGCTGACTTCTGAAAGAAGCTTTTAATGGTGAAGGCTTTTAAGATGGAGATTAAAGTTGCAACATAATTGGGGAGCTGAGGGGCAGGAAAAAGGATGGAAAGATACCAGTTATATTATTAATACAATTGATCCAAGGCCAGTCAGCAGCAAAAGTATAAGAAATTACATCAATAAGACAAATAGTACCTGTAGCAACCCTGAACTTGGCATTGACTGGAGGGGTGGAGGGAGGGATTTGCAAATCAATGAGGCTATCTCGAACTTTTCAAGGAAATTGATCGCCAAAGAATAAAGGAAACAGGAGAAAAACAATTCCAGTCTTTGATCATAGCAAATTAGGCCAAGGTCACAATCCCTTGGTTTAAATAATATTTTAACTACTTTGTTTCAGATGGGAAAAAGTGTCAAATAATTTGAGAATAAGTTAGATTTATGTGCTCTGTTTATAAATAGGAAAACATCTATTCTAGTTTTAAACATGGAATCTGCTCAGCCCCACTCAATGAGAGAATTAAACAGCTTTTCCTCCTTTAAAATACATGGTCTTAGACAGTCCTGTTGTAAGAACCATGGTGATCATGGTCTTTAAAAGTATTTAGGATCTGGAATACCTGGAGGGAGGTGGAATCCCAGAAGTCATTTAAAGATGGACATGGGACGATGTGCTCAGGACTGCACAGATGTGATGTGGATAATGATGCACTAGAGCCAGCATTCTGCTGGACCACCCTAATCCATGCCCTCCTTCCCTTAAGATCGCTTTTATTTGTGTTCTTATTTTGATCCCTGCCATTCACAGTTTGGTGAGCTCCAAGATGTCACATAAGCCTTGTTAAATTTCAACTTCTTCATCTGTGACTTGGAAAATGAAGTCCACACTCCCTGTCTCCCAGTATTGTATGAGACAGGGATTTGGAGATAATAAAATGCTATTTCCTGGGCATTGTTGCCCATCGATCAGAAAAGCTGTAGAGAGGTTTCCAACCTAGTATTGCCTGAACTTGAGTTCCGTCTCAGCTCTGAGACTGGGGTTCTTCTGGGTTCTGTAATGCCTCCGCCATAGCTCCTGCTTAGCTCTGCTTGAAGAACTCAGGCTAGCCCTGTTTGGGGGCTGGGGTTTGGAGATTACTGGAAGGCAGTGTGGTGCTGTGGTTTGGCACTCAGAAGATCTAGATTCAAATCCCATCTGTCCCATTTGCTATGTGTGTGACCTTGGTGAAATGATTTAATTTATTTGGGCTCATCTGTCAAATGAGGAAGCTGAGTTACATACATGATCTTTGAGAGAAACTTATGTACCACATGAAACACACAAGGATGCCCAAGTGTTCCTTAGATGTCAGAAGATAATTGATTGAGAGTTGAAGCGAATCTGATTCAACCCCTCCAATTTCCAAATAAGGAAACTGAGGCTCAAGGAGAAATAACATCATATCATAAGATATTTTTGCATATTTTTATATGTGCCTAATGTCTCAGTTCATAAAATGTAAGCTATTGAGGGGCAGGGAACATTTCACAATTGGTGTCTGGCACATAGTAGGTGCTTAACACATGCTATTTAACTACTTGAATGATTGCTTGAGCAGGAAGAGACACTGACCTTCAATGAACCTGGATCTACAGACCTCCCTGCTTCCCAAGAGATCTTTTGACGGCTTTCTGGGAGTCTGTGCACTTGGCTGGAAAACAAACACATCTTCATTTCCACTAACCTCTAATTGAAATCTGACATTTCCTGAAATTATGAAAGTAAGATATAAAAAATAATTATGAGTCGTCTATAGATTTCACCAGACTGACTGTCAAAGAAGTCTATGAGAAGCAGATATTAAGAACCCCTCATCTAGCCCAACTCCCTCCTCTCTCACATGAGGAAACTGAGATCCACAAAGGGTAACCCAACTAATAAGTAGCAAAGACAGGATTCTCTGATTCCAAATTCTGGTACCTTTCCCCACTATGTCATGCTGCTTTGAAATGGGCAATTTTAAAATGGGATCCCCATCCCACCCCATCACTAATGTTGTGATCACTGGATTGACATCACAACCTGAATATATTCTTGGAAGTTATTCAAATCTAGATGGATCAACTCAAAGGGTATTGCTCAAAGACTAGTACATTATTTATAACTATGTTTTCTTATACCCTTTCCCCCTAAAAATATAATAGTATAATGGTTCTCAAACATTTTGGTCTCAGTTTATATGCTTTAATATTTTGAAGTATTCCCCCACAGAGCTTTTATTTATGTAGGGTATATTCATCAATATTTACCATGTTAAAATTAAAACATATTAATGTTATTGCAGACATATTTTGACCTTCCAGATCCTAAAAGGGTCATGGGGATATTATATTCTCAGACCACACTTTGAGAACTACTGATTTAATATCTGCATTAAATAATGATAACAAAATTAGAAATAGATTAGAAGTAGGATGGTTATAAAATCAAGCCACCAGCATGTATTATGGATCTATTATGTGCCAGACACTGAAGTGCTGCTGTTGCAACAGCAATTCATTGATAATTATAGCTTCATTATAACAATAATGATAAAGAGGAGGAAGAGAAAGATGAAGAAAATAAGGATGATCGATGAGGGTGATAGAACCATCATGGCATAATGGTTAGAATCAGAACTGGCCAAAGATGGGGAATTGACCCACTTCTGACACATACTGGCTATTGTGCCTGGACAAGTCACTTAACTTTTCAATGCCCTCAGAAAACTCTCAAAGATTTTAAGTTCAAGAATATGTATTAATCAATGAGGCTAGATGGAATTTCCTTCATCAGGAAAATTGTAAATCTGGAAGCATCATGACCAAAATCAGTATCACCATCATCACCATCTTCATCCTCACCCTTGGCCTTCATTTTTTATGTGATATTACCATAAGCTTCGCTACTGCCATTGCTTTCAGAGCCATTCCCATTATTTTCCTCATCCTCTCCATTATGTAACATATATGATCTTAGAACATAACAACTTTCTGAGAGGTGCTGTTATTATCATAGTTACCAGTAAATAGGTTAAATGACTTGCTCAGAACTAAGTAACCAATGCAAGAATGAGCTAGAGTTCAAACATCCATTTTTCTGATTCATAATAAGACATGCAGAATGTTAGAGAAGGAAGTCAACTGCCCATCCACATGACAAATGTTAATTATGACACTTTTGGGTGTCAACTATTGGGGGACAGATTGGGGCTTGGACGACAAGGATATTTCCTACTAATTACAACTATTTGAGGGCAGCTGGCTTGGGCTGCTTCACCCTCCATCACAATAACTTCTTAAGGTTTCATACTCATTTTCTTATTTTCATTGACAAATAGAGCTTCATAACAACAAGACCCCCTGGGCCATGTGCTTCAGCAGGGATTGTTGGTCTTCTAAAGTCACTCAGCCGGCAGCCTCCTTCTTTACAGCGCCCCCCTGTAGGGCGCCATAATTGGCCGGAAATGCATGATGTCCTCTGTCTTGTTACTTAATTAAAATTCAGCCAAACTAAAGTGAGTCACAATTAAGAGGTGTTTTCTCTTCCCTCTCCACAGTGTCAATGAAGGACTTCTGATTATACAATCTCATCACTCTGTTTGAAACTAAGAAGTGGACAGATAGTAGCATGTGATGACTGAACAGATGTCATTGTGACCATGCAGGGGGACAGCTCAGCAGGTACAAAAAGCTTTAAGCAGCTGGATGAATATGCTTGCAATGAGGAGCAAGCTTTCTCCTCCCAAAATCAGCATGGATGGAACAATGGCTTGGTTTTTACCTCATTTGAACCCCAAGTTCACTGCATGACCCTGAATTAAATATTTACCTTCTCTGGGACTGTTCACAGAGAAACAATTCTCTCGTTTGTAAACAGTTCTTCCTGTCTTTGAAAATGTAATCAATCTCTACTCTGGGTCTCAGTTTCCATGTCTGAAAAATGATAGGGTTCGATTACACTACCTCTAACATCCCATCTGGATCTGAATATATAATAATATGATGGTGGGCACGTCAATCCACCTTTTTGTGACTCAATTCCCTCTGTAAAATTTGAGGGAGTTCTCAATGGATGTGGAGAGTAAATAAGAATTATAAGTGACTTCATAGGTTCCTGGATCAAGAGCCAGAAAGGACTTTGTTGGTGTTCAGTCATTAAATTGTGACTGACTTTTCATGTATCACCTCCCATTTGGGGTTTTCTTGGCAAAGATACCACAGGAATTTCCATTTTCTTCCCTATTGAATTAAGGAAAACAGAGATAAAATAATTTGCCCAACTACAGCAATTGCACAGCTACTGAGTGTCTGAGGAGAGATTTGAACTCAGCTCCAACACTCTATCCACTGAGCCACCTCCTAGATGAGACCTTAGATGATATCTATCCAACTCTATCATTTTACAAATCAGGAAATTGAAATTATAGGATTTGCCAAAGGTCTTACACACATTTCTTGGAAGAGCAGTGATGAACTCCAGTTTTACATGCACGGGTTCCATGGTATTCCCCCTTCAAGATGCTGGTTATTTACTCTTCACCCTTGTGATATTATGAGTTCCTTGGGAACAGAGCCAGACCTGTATCATAGCTATCTTTTTAATCCCAAATCAAGCTCAGTAAATATTATCTGAGTGGAATCTAAATTATTTTCTAGTTTTAAATTCTAGATTCCTCCTAGCTCTAGAATCAAAAGCTTCATGAAAATGATAGACCTAGAGCAAGAGGGACCTTAGAGGCTATTTTAGCTTAAGATATTCATTTATTTAGAAGGGAACTGAGTCCTAGGAAGGAACACAAATCATAGTTTTAGATCTGGAAGGCTTACCACAGCTACTATTCACATATTTGCTATGGAGTAAATAGCTTCAAAGAGGTAAAGTGTCCAATCCCATATTACACCAGGATTTGAACCAATTCCTCTGACTGGGAGATCCAAACCAATCCAGCATGTTGTATCACACAACTATTGAGGCATGAAGGCTCACTTTGGAGAATTAATGGATGCAGTCCTAGCATAAGAACTCAAGAAGAAAATAAATGAATATCCAAAGAAGAAGAAAAGGTCATTTAAAATCTGAATGTTACCCTGAGAGTTGGGAATGTGAAAGCTCTGGCTCTGACACCATCCTCCTGTCCACAGTGTTCTACTGGAATGGAATTTTAAGCACTCTGGTGCTGAGCTAAGAGTAAAGACTTATAAAGATTATTATCCTGAACTATTTTTTTCCCTTCATAATTCCAATGCTAAGCAAGGGCTGAACCCCAACTCCTTTTTTCCCCCACATCCAACATAATTATTTCTCCAATTAAAAAGCTACGAAGGGACCACTGAAATGGCAGTTGTCTGGCTGGCAGTAGTGCTGAGTGATGGCTAATCACAATGATGGTGAATATGAGTTGGCTTTGATCTCTTATCACATTTTGAACAGAGTTCTTTCTCTGGAAGGACTGCTCCTCCTTACCATCTCTGTGTCTAATCAGACATGTCACACCTCTACTGAGGTAAATTGCTTTTATTTGAGAAGGGAAATTAAATTAAGTCTGTTCAGGAATTAATTGTTACTGTCTAGGCTTAATCTATCATATTATCCCATTGTGCTGCAATGGGATCAAAATCCGCTGACCCAGTTAAAACAAAACCAAACAAGAAGAGATAAGCAGGGAAAGGAAGCCAGAGAAATGGAAGGAATTTAAAAAAAAAAAAAAAAAAAAAAAGCCCAAAATTAAAAAAAAAAAAAATCTCCTTATACCTCAAAGTTCTAAAGCACTTTTAAATAGTTTTCTATCATTGTCACTGAGATTTATAGAAAGCCTTCAGGTTTAAATAGCTTTATTATCTCATTCAATCCAATCCTCCACAATTATGAGAAAAGTGCTATAGGCATTTTTATTTTCATTTAACAAATGAGGAAACTGAGACTGAAGTAGGGCAAGTGACCAGCCCTGAGACACATAGATAATGAACGCCAGAGGTATGATTGGAACTGGGTTTTGCTAATTCCAAGTCCAAAGCTCTATCTCATGTGCCACACTACTTCATGGATAACTTGATATTACCTGATTTTATTCTTATACCATGCTGTTGAGATTGGTATTTCAACTCTAACTCAGACTCCCTGGCTTCTTTCTTTTTTTTTTTTTTAATTTTTATTTTATTTTATAATTATAACTTTTTGACATTACATATGCATGGGTAATTTTTTACAACATTATCCCTTGCACTTACTTCTATTCAGATTTTTTCCCTTCCTCCTCCAACCCCCTCCCCCAGATGGCAAGCAGTCTTATATATGTTAAATATATTACAGTATATTCTAGATATAATATATGTGTGTAGAACCGAATTTTTTGTTGCACAGGAAGAATTGGATTCAGAAGGTAAAAATAACAGTTTACATTCATTTCCCAGTGTTCCTTTTCTGGATGTAGCTGGTTCTGTCCATCATTAATCAATTGGAATTGGATTAGCTCTTCTCTATGTTGAAGAAATCCACTTCCATCAGCATACATCCTCATACAGTATCATTGTTGAAGTGTATAATGATCTTCTGGTTCTGTTCGTTTCACTCAGCATCAGTTGATGTAAGTCTCTCCAAGCCTCTCTGTATTTCTCCTGCTGGTCATTTCTTACAGAGCAATAATATTCCATAACCTTCATATACCATAATTTACCCAACCATTCTCCAATTGATGGACATCCATTCATTTTCCAGTTTCTAGCCATTATGAAAAGGGCTGCCACAAACATTTTGGCACATACAGGTCCCTTTCCCTTCTTTAGTATTTCCTTGGGATATAAGCCCAGTAGTAGTATGGCTGGATCAAAGGGTATGCACATTTTGACAACTTTTTGGGCATAATTCCAGATTGCTCTCCAGAATGGTTGGATTCTTTCACAACTCCACCAACAATGCATCAGTGTCCCAGTTTTCCCACAGCCCCTCCAACATTCATCGTTATTTGTTCCTGTCATCTTAGCCAATCTGACAGGTGTGTAATGATACCTCAGAGTTGTCTTAATTTGCATTTCTCTGATCAATAGTGATTTGGAACACTCTTTCATATGAGTGGAAATAGTTTTAATTTCATCATCTGAAAATTGTCTGTTCATATCCTTTGACCATTTATCAATTGGAGAATGGCTTGATTTCTTATAAATTAAAGTCAATTCTCTGTATATTTTGGAGATGAGGCCTTTATCAAAACCTTTAACTGTAAAATTTTTTTCCCAATTTGTTACTTCCCTTCTAATCTTGTTTGCATTAGTTTTGTTTGTGCAGAAACTTTTTAATTTGGTGTAATCAAAATGTTCTATTTTGTGATCAATAATGGTCTCTAGTTCTCCCTTGGACACAAACTCCTTCCTCCTCCACAAGTCTGAGAGGTAAACCATCCCATGTTCCTCCAATTTATTTATGATTTCGTTCTTTATGCCTAAATCTTGGACCCATTTTGATCTAATCTTAGTATGTGGTGTTAAATGTGAGTCCATGCCTAGTTTCTGCCATACTAATTTCCAGTTTTCCCAGCAGTTTTTGTCAAATAATGAATTCTTATCCCAAAATTTGGGATCTTTGGGTTTGTCAAAGATTAGATTGCTATTTTTATTCACTATCTTGCCCTGTGAACCTAACCTATGCCACTGATCAACTAGTCTATTTCTTAGCCAATACCAAATGGTTTTGGTGACTGTTGCTTTATAATATAGCTTTAAATCAGGTACACTTAGACCACCTTCCTCTGACTTTTTTTTCATTAGTTCCCTTGCAATTCTCGACCTTTTATTCTTCCATATGAATTTTCCTGGCTTCTTTCAAGCCTCAGCCCCAATGCCCCAAAGTGCAGGACCTTTCTCTTATAATATTGCATTCTATGAGGCAGTCAAGTGACAGGAGGCATAGAGTGATAGACTTCAAACCAGGCAGATCTGACTTCAAGTCCTCAGCCACTAATTGATCTGTGATCCTAGAAAAGTGACTAAACCTCTTTCGGCCTCAGTTTCCTGATCTGTGTAAAGTTTGGGGCATAGATTTGATTATCTTTAAGGATCCTTTCAATGCTAATTCTATGAACCTCTGTGGGATGTGTGGATTTGTGGACAAGCTGTGTATGTTAGAATATAAGCTCTTGTAGGTTAAGGACTATCTTTGCTCTGTCTTTTTCTTAGCACAATGTCTTGCATACAGTTATCTCTCTTATTTTGCCTGAGGCAACTGGGGTTAAGTGAGTTGCCTAGGGTCATATAGCTAGAAAGTATTAAGTGTTTGAAGCTGGATTTAAACTCAGGTCCTCCTGACTTCAAAACTGGTGCTCTACCCATCGCATCAGCTGCAGATAATTGTATAATTATCTCATAATAAATACCTAGGAGAGCTAGTGGATGGAGTTCTGGAACTGGAGTCAGAAGACTCCTCTTACTGAGTTCAAATTTTACTAGCTGTGTGACCCTGGGAAAGTCATTAAACCCTGTTTGCCTCAGTTTCTTCAATGAACTGGAGAAGGAAATGGCAAACCACTCCAATATCTCTGTCAAGAAAACCCCAAATAAAGTCATGAAGAGTCAGACATACTCAATGACAACAATAAATACTCATTGTTTCTTTGACTGATTGAAGACTATATTAACCGAATGCCATTGTTGGCACGATCAACCATGGTGGAAAAGCTTGTCGTATAGATGTAGCATTAGACCCTGCTTCTCAAGGTATATTCTAGCTATATTTGGAGAATCTTATCAACAATAGGTTGAATTCTTAGTGATAGATTTGTTGGCCATGGTAAGCCCCGAAAACAAATAAATGGCAAGGGGCCTTCAATCCTTTGAGTCTCCTTCCGTCTCTTCTGAAGCAGTAACATATTAGTGAAAAAGGAAGACAAGGGGTCAAAGAATCATAAATGTTTAGATAATCTATAAATATAAGTGTAACTCTGCCCTAAAGGTGAGTCCCTTGACCTGTAACCAAGAAATTCTAGAAAAACTTGAATCATACCAATGTGGATGTTATGTATGAAACCAGATGATAAAAGGAAATTATAGCACATTGAAAGGATGGTTCACAGGTTCTCCTTGGGGATGAAAAGAAAGGATTCAAAGATGATTTCATGGAGGCAACAAAAATATCATTTTATGTGCTATTTGATCACCCCATGATATCACGTTATATGATAATCATTGGGAAAAAGACATTCATGTCTGTGAATGCAGTTTTTGGTTAAACATCTGCTGCAGAGAAATTAGATATGGATCCACACTTAACACCATATACCAAGATAAGATCAAAACGGGTCCATGATTTAGGCATAAAGAATGAGATCATAAATAGATTAGAGAAACAGAGAATAGTCTACCTCTCAGACCTGTGGAGGAGGAAGGAATTTATGACCAGAGGAGAACTAGAGATCATTACTGAGCACAAAATAGAAGATTTTGATTACATCAAACTAAAAAGTTTCTGTACAAACAATACTAATGCAAACAAGATTAGAAGGGAAGTAACAAATTGGGAAAATGTTTTTAAAAGTAAAGGTTCTGACAAAGGCCTCATTTCCAAAATATATAGAGAACTGACCCTGATTTATAAGAAACCGAACCATTCTCCAATTGATAAATGGTCAAAGGATATGAACAGACAATTTTCAGATGATGAAATTGAAACTATTTCCACTCATATGAAAGAGTGTTCCAAATCACTACTTGTAAAGGGCTAGAACTGAGCAATGCACTTGGATGATGAAGCACGTGAGACTAATTGCCAATTGGACGGTTCCCTATTAACTTGTTTAAGGTTGACCCTCCCCAGCTGTTCTGTGCTGACTTGATTGGTGAGACAAAGAGAGGGAAGTGACTTGTGTGGGAGGAGCAAGAGAAACTTGGGTGGTGGAACTCACGCTCACTTGCACTCGTGACCTGGCGTTGGAGGCGACGGTAAAGATCTAGAATAAAGACGTTTAGTGATCCTGACTCCTGCTGATTTCTGGAAAGATAGAGTTCCAGCAACTACTGATCAGAGAAATGCAAATTAAGACAACTCTGAGATACCACTACATACCTGTCAGATTGGCTAAGATGACAGGAACAAATAACGATGAATGTTGGAGGGGATGTGGGAAAACTGGGACACTGATGCATTGTTGGTGGAGTTGTGAAAGAATCCAGCCATTCTGGAGAGCAATTTGGAACTATGCCCAAAAAGTTATCAAACTGTGCATACCCTTTGACCCAGCCATACTACTACTGGGCTTATATCCCAAAGAAATACTAAAGAGCAGAAAGAGACCTGTATGTGCCAAAATGTTTGTGGCAGCTCTTTTTGTTGTAGCTAGAAACTGGAAGATGAATGGATGTCCATCAGTTGGAGAATGGTTGGGTAAATTATGGTATTTGAATGTTATGGAATATTACTGCTCTGTAAGAAATGACAGAGAGGCTTGGAGAGACTTACATCAACTGATACTGAGTGAAATGAGCAGAACCAGAAGATCACTATACACTTTAACAACAATACTGTATGAGGATATATTCTGATGGAAGTGGAAATCTTCAACATAAAGAAGATCCAACTCACTTCCAGTTGATCAATGATGGACAGAGGTAGCTACACCCAGAGAAGGAACACTGGGAAGTGAATGTAAATTGTTAGCACTAATATCTGTCTGCCCAGGTTGCATGTACCTTCGGAATCTAATGCTTATTGTGCAACAAGAAAATGGTATTTACACACATGTATTGTATCTAGGTTATATTGTAACACATGTAAAATGTATGGGATTGCCTGTCATCGTGGGGAGGGAGTAGAGGGAGGAGAGGATAATTTGGAAAAATGAATTCAAGGGATAATGTTATAAAAAATATATAATAAAAATTAAAAAAAAAACATCTGCTGCAGAGAATTAAGAGAGAGAGAGAGAAATTTCATCAAAATTAATAAACTGTCTTTGGTCTAAGAAAGAGATAACCAAATGACCATCACTTTATTAAAATGTTAGCACTATTAATAAAATGATTAAATTATCCAGAAAAAAGAATTAACTAACAATGTCCAACCCCATCATCATTATAATTAACATATATTTTAAAAGAGTGATGGAAGACATGTTGTTAAACATGGCTTATGGAGAAGAAACCAAAGAAGGCAAAGGGATCTCAAGTATTAAACTTCACATGTATGAATGACATATGCCTTCTTTTAGCAGAGTAGGGAACCAACCAGACAATGAACTGGTGGAAAAGCAGCATAGACCAATGAGATATGAATAACACCATATACAAGAAAATGAAGCTTTTTTCCCCACAGATAGGAAACTACTAGGTAACATTATTAGACATGAGTTCATATCATCTCTTTGTGCATTTAAACCATCTCTCTGTATCTTAAAGGTCACGTAGATGGTGAGCAGCAGAGTTTGATTTGAAACCCAGGTTATTTGATTTCTTACTATTCTTTACATTTCACAATCTATAGCAAAAATTGTTTGGGCTTTCTGCTCCATAGATAGATTAATAACTCATGGAATATATAAGAAAAGAAGGCTGAAGGAGGTACTGAAGAGGGATCAAATCTGAAAGGTCATGCTTCTGTACCTTCTCTAAGAGAGATGAAAAATCTTGGCTGGTTTTAATTATCTAGAGGCCAAGGGAAAACCTTCCATGTGGAAGGATGATAAAAGAGTTGTCACCTGTGAGGGACTCTGATCTTAGGCTAGAGTAAAACAATGGAAAACAGTTGGGTTTTTACTCAAATCTCAGCACTGACACTTATAGCAACAGTATGTCTCTTTAGTATAGCCACAAATTTTTCATTTGTGATATGGGGTTAAAATCCTATATATTTTATATATCTGTATATATACACATGTCTGTATATACACAGATATATAAATATATGCATCTACAGATATATATATATAAATAAAAATTATATTTCTCTATAATAATCTTATATACTTTATATATAAATAATCACTATCTACTTTACAATATTGCTATGAAGAAAGTGCTTTGCAAAAATTCACACACTATTAGGACAGGCAATAAAGAAATAAAACTATCACTCTTAGCAGAGTGATATATTTACAAAATTCTAGAAAATCAGCTGAAAACAATTAAGAACTTTAGTTGTGAGAATGGTGACAATAGAACTATGAGAATCATGGTAGGTAAGAATTGATGCTAAATAATAATACCTTACATGATGCCTTGTGGCATGTGGGTATGCCTGGGTAGAAAAGATGGGAATGGGAGACAAAGTGCCCACTTTTCCAAGCTTTTACTCTAAACCATTCATTTTCATGTTTTTGCATTGCAGGGAGAAATTTCTGTCACCTTCTCATGCCCTGTTCTTATCCTACCCCATCCCAGAGTGGACTCCAATTGCATCTGTTACCAACTGTTAACATCTTTCTCATAGTCTGAGATCAAATCTGGAACCACTCATTCCATGAAGCCTTCCCTGATTTTCTTGCCAGTAAGGAGTGATCTGTTTCTCTTTAGATTGTATAACATTTTCTTAATCCTTTCCACTTATTTCACTATCCCTATTTCCTACTTATTTACATATTTACCAACCATCTTCCATTAGACCACAAGTTTAAGAGAAGTGTCTGTTTCCTACCTATTGGTATTCCTACCTATTCCCACTTATTCCCATCATCCAGCACAGTACCTTTCACATAATAAATAGGCCTTTAATAAATGTTTATTGAATTGGATTAACTTTTTTGGAAATCTAAGAATTTGAGTGCAAAACCTAGAACAGCTACTTATCTTTGTGATCCTGAATAAGATGCTTGTTATTGAGCTACATTTTCCCTATTTCTATAATTAAAAGGCTGAAAACTAGAAAAAACACATTTAAAATTCCCAAATGAACAATAAATTGGAAATCCTGAAAATGAAGAGATGAATAAAACTAAAAGAACAAAACTAATGAATAAAACTAAAAGCTGCTTTTATTTAAGAAAGTAGATAAAGAACTAATTAATCCAAATTTTAAAAGGAAATAAGAAAATCAAACTACCAGTATCAAAAATGAAAAGAATAAATGCACCACCAATAAAGATGAAATTAAAGACTTTATTAGGAGTTATTTTGTTCAATTAAATGCCTATAAATCTAACATTGTAATTGAAATGAATGAATATTTACCATTGCTTAGATTAACAAAAGAGGAAATAGAAAGTTAAATAACCCTCTTTTAGAGAAAAAAATTGAACAAGCCACCAGTGAGCTAGGTCTCTAAGAATAAATCCCCATCACCAGATGTATTGACAAATGAATTCTGTCAAATATTTTAAATATTAAAAAAAATTAATTCCAATAGTGTATAAACTATTTGAAAAAATAGACAAAAAACGAGTTTTACCAAATTTCTTTTATAGCACAAATATGGTGCTGATACCTAAAACAGGAAGAGCAAAAACATAGAGAAAAGACTATAGACCAATTTCTCTAATGAAAATCAATGGAAAAGTTTTAAATAAAATTCTACTAAAGAGACTACAGAAATATATCAGAAAGTCCATATGCTATGACCACATGGCATTTATATCAAGAATTCAAGTCCAATATTGGGGAAAACTCTCAACATCAATGATATCAATAACAAAAACAAGATCATATGATTATTTCAATAGATGAAGAAGCATAGCACTTATATTAAAAACACTAGGGAGTAAAGGAATAAAGTGAGTGTTTCTTAAAATGCTAAGCAGTATCAAAAACCATAAGCAAGCATTATCTGTAACAGGAGAATGATGGTATAGTCACAGAATTCTAGAAAATCAACTAGGATCACAGGGCATACAATAAATAATCTTGATCAAATTAAGTTAAAGAGATATTATGAAAAAACACATGAAGCCAAAATTAGTAGGAAAGTAGGAAATGGGGGAATTTTTATAGGATTTTTATCTGCAAAAACATTCATAACAACTATTTTTTTAGTGGAAAAGAATTAAAAATTGAGGGGATGCCCATCAAGTGGGTAATGACTGAATATGTTGTGGTAACTGATTGTGCTGTTATAAGAAATGACTGGAGGGGGATGTGTCAGAAAAAATAAAAATGGCAAGATCTATATGAACTGATACAAAGTGAAGAGAGCAGAAGCAGGAGAAAGTTGTACCTAGTAACAGCAGTAATAGATGGAGAACAAATGTAAGTGGTTTAGCCATTCTGATCAATACTGTGATCTAAGACAACTTTGAAGGACTTATGATTAGAAAATCTATCTACTTCCTCAAAAAGAACTGATGGAGTCTGAATAAGGATCAAAGTACAATTTTTTCAACTTTATTTTTCTTGCTATTTTCTTTTTTGCTACATGACTAATATGGAAATGCTTTATATGACTTTACATATATATATATATATATATATATATATATATATATATATATATATAATTATATCACATTTCTTGCTTTCACAATGGTGGGGCAGAGCAAAAGGAAAGAAGAGAATCTGAAATTCAAAATTTTTAAAAAGAGCGTTAAAAACAAATAATATTTTAATTTCACTAAACGAAATGTAAACATTCCCAGGCCTCTTCCCATTCTAAATCTATGATCCTGACAGAGCCCAAAGAGCCTAAAATCCAAATTCTGCTGAACTCTGATTCTTAGTTAGAAATCTCCACTTGAAGTATTGTGTTCTGTGTTCTGGGTGCCAAAGTTTAAGAATATTGGTAAGTTAAAAAACAGTCAGAAAAGGACAACTAAGATGCAAAGTTCCTTTAGTCTATGACATATAAGAATCATTTGTAAGAATCTGGGTGATTTAGCCTGAAAAATGGAAAGTAATTGAGTTAAGGGGTCAAGGAATAATTAATATCTTAAAATATTTGAAAGGCTGTCACTTGGAAGAGAAATTAGATGTTCTCTTTAGCACATAGAAAACATCCAGGAGCAATGTGTGAAAACTGAAAAAAAAAAAAAAAAAAAGAAAGAAAGAAAACTGAGGCTTGATAGAAGGAAGAGTAAAAACCTAATAACTTGTGCCCAGAGGAGTGTGAGAAGCCTTGGGAGGCAGTGAGGTCCCTGTCATTGGTGTTCTTCAAGCAAAGACTGGATGACCACTCATCAGGGGTATTGTAAAGGACATCATTGTCAGATACAGATGAGAAGACTAGAAAGGTACTGAGAACCCTTCAGATACCAGGTTCTTGATTCTGAGCTCATGAATAGGTCTTAGTTATTTTTGAGATCAATTATAAGAGTTGAGTATCCCACCATTCCTTGATGGGAAACTAGTTTGAATTTGTCTCAAGTTTCAAGGTTTTCAAATTTTCTGAAGGAGGGAGAGTATTGAGCTTGGGCTAGGTCACAGTCAATGAAAACTTGCAAAAACTGTGGTAGTACATGGGAAGAGGGAAGAAAAGGAAGGAAGAAAAGGAAGAAAAGGAAGGAAGGAAGGACGGGAGGAAGGAAGGAAGGAAGGAAAGAAGGAAGGAAGGGAGGAAGGAAGGAAAGAAAGAAGGAAGGAAGGAAGGAAGGAAAGAAGGAAGGAAGGGAGGAAGGAAGGAAAGAAGGAAGGAAGGAAGGAAGGGAGGAGAGAAGTTAAAAGGGAACATAAAGTGGTTTTGTAGCTACTATTTAAAATGAAAAAAAAATAATAAACCTAAGACTCTGTTTCCTCACCTGTAAAAATAAGGGTTGAAACAGATGACCTCTCTGGTCTCTCCTAGATCTACATCTGTGACCAAGATCTGAAATATAAACTGTCCCAAATAGAAGTGCATTGTTTCATGTTCAATTTTCTTTTCCCCTTTCTTCTTTGTATATTTAAATGTGTGTTTGTTGGTGATTGTTAGATTCATAATTAAAAAGGAATCTGTCTTGAGTTATAGGCCTCATTTTCCATCTCCCTGAGTGCTCAGAGCTTTTAGTTTGACTTAAGAATGAAATGAGAGAGAAATACAAAGGGCAGATGCAGGACTGGGCTTGTACCTCTCCAGGGGCGTTAAGTCAGTAGAGATTAGCCACCAGGCTGGGCTGAGCATAGGCTGGCCACAGGTAGGCCGGGATGCCTGCAAAACGGAGATAATTAGACACCCCCTCATAATGCATCACCCAGCTGGAAACTAATGAGTTATTGGCTCCCCAATGAAGAAGAGAGATTGAGGCCTAATTAGCCTAAATGGGAATTCCTTCTGGAACAAGGGAATGTCAGGGAGGAGAGAGAAATATTCTTTTCCAGCAGTCATTGGAACCAAATAAATCCATCCATCTTGCTAATGTAATCAGATCACTTCTTTCACAAAAGGAAATAACATAAGTTGTTTAGGAAAGCAAATCACTCTCTATCTTTTTGGCTCTCTCTCTCTCTCTCTCTCTCTCTCTGTCTCTCTCTCTCTCTCTCTCTCTCTCTCTCTCTCTCTCTCTCTCTCTCTCTCTCTCTCTCTCTCTCTCTCTCTCTCTCTCTCTGTCTCTGTCTCTCTCTTTGTGTGTCTCTGATTTCTCTATAGAAACTAATGACTTATAAGGATTTTTTCTTGTTCCCCAAAAATACTGGATCAGGAATCAGAAAACCTGAATTAAAATCTTAGGTCTTTTCCTACCTGGTTTTCCCTAAGTGAGCCATGCTCCCTCTCTAGGACTCAGTTTCTTCACCTCTTAAATGAAGGAGAATAGCTTACACTCTTTTAGGTTTCCTTCCATTTCTAGATTCTATAACTCACACTTATATAATATTTTAAGGTTTACAAAGCACTTCATATATGTTATCTCATTGGGTGCTCACAACAATTCTGAGTTAGGGGCTATTATTATCTCCATTTTATAAGGGAGGAAACTGAGGCTGAGAAAATTGAGGCGAGTTGCCCAAAGTCCCAAGGATATTAATTAATTAAGAGATCCAAGTTGAGAGGAAGAATGCAGTGAGAAAGCGCTGGTGTTTTCCTACCAGCTGATTGTCAGTCTCTACCCTGTCTGTAAATTTGATAGCTGAGGTTTCCAATGGATCATCGTACCACTTAATTAAGTCTCTTCTCATGGAATAAATTATCATGGTGAGACATAGCAGATTCCTCAAGAAGCCTATATTAACCTAGGAACCCTGTATCCTTTTCCTCCTTTCTCTTCATGGGAGTTTCTTGCTCTCCACAAACTGCCCATTGGGTCTGACCTGGGAGAGCAGTGTCGTGTTTATGTGTCAAGTCCAAGTCACAGTTGTGAATGTGACTCTGATGCAAGATGAAGGGAATGAGGGTTAGGTCTCAGCAGGTCAGATTATTGCAGGAAATTGTAGCTGATAGATATGGTCAAGAGATTATACTTTTCTTAAAGACCTCAGTTCTGAGGCACTTTGTCATAAGGAATATGGTGGAGAATTAAGTGCCAACCCAGGATAGAGAACTGTTACTGCAGATTTGAGGATCATTCCTGTAGAGCTGGGCAGGAGTTCAGAAATCATTTAATCAAATGCTTTTGTTTTTAGAATTGAGAAAATAGAGCCCCAGAGAGACTGAATGGCTTGACTCTTATTACAAGCACACTCAGGGAATAGGTAACCTTGGAGGTGGCCCAAAGTTCTCTGACTTCATGTACCACACTTACCAATCTCTTGTCTTTGTACCATACTGCCTCTCATCAAAAACAAAAAAAATCTGCAAATCTATGAATCTGAGGATAGAAGGTTGGCAAAATACATTTAGATGAGAAAAATAGGAGAAAGAGAAATAGCATCATTGTTGGACCACATACCCAGAAGGAGTAAGAGAGGGAGGGAAGGAGAGGGAGAGAGAGAGAGAGAGAGAGAGAGAGAGAGAGAGAGAGAGAGAGAGAGAGAGAGAGAGAGAGAGAGAGAGAGAGAGAGAGAGAGAATGGAGAGAGAGAGAGAATGGAAAGAGAGAGAGAGAGAGAGAGAGAGAGAGAGAGAGAGAGAGAGAGAGAGAGAGAGAGAGAGAGAGAAAACACCAAAGAGATGGAGAGTGGTGTGATACTATCACACGACCACCACCATCTTGACCACCATCTTCCATCAGATCTTGATGAATACAGAGTAGAATCCTGAATCCAAAAGTCCTGGAAATAAAAATGCTTCCAGCATTGTGCCCATAATCATCATCTTTAAAATCCAACTTTACAAAAATACAGCCTGGCAATTGCTCACGTGGGCACTAGATCCATAGCTATTGAAAATCCAGAAAGTAAAATTCCATGAAAAAATAGAGTTATCAAAGCTCTTGGCAATGTTCACTGGTTCAGCATCGGTGGAAGTGACTTAAACTAAAGGCCTGGCCATCAGCTTTGTTAACACACCCATAGGACCTTTCCAGTTGGCTTGCAGTTGAAATCTCTCATCTCTGTCTCTCCCAGTAGAAAGAACATAAGCTTTCTGGTGGCAGGGACTAACTTTTCTATTTATATCCCTAGCACTTAGCACTCTTTGTTTTGCATGTAATAAATACTTAATAAATTCTTTTTTCATTCATTCAGTTTTATCCTTCTTTAGTTTTCATTTTGTGAACTGAGTTTTAGGCCTATGGGTATCAGGTATTGATTTCTTGAGATTTTTCTGAGATGTTGCTAAAAGCCAGAATCAAGAGAAACTCCCTAAAGTGAATATAAGCAAAAAGTCAAAGACAGAAAGGAAGTACTTCATTGCACAAAATGTTCAGGGCAGAATTGTTTTGTTTTGTTTTGTTGTCCTACCAAAGCTCTGGAAACAATTGAAAATTCACAGATTTGAAGGTGGAAGGGACCTAAAAAAACTACTGAATTCCAACTCCTCATTTTTCAAGATGAGAAATGGAGAGTAAGTGACCTCCCACATTGACTAATTATCAATTATCAATCATTATTTGGCTCCGGTCCTCTGGTTGCAGAATCAGAAATTTATCTGCTTACCTATACTAATTGTTTCAAAAGAATTCAAGTCCCACCTTCTGCAAGAGTTTTTCCACATCCTAAATACTGCTTATTGCCTTCCCTCCAAGACTACCTTCCTTTACACTCTCTATATAAATCTTCTGTGTATATATTTTTGTATGTTGTCCTCCCTATTAGAATATGAGGTCCTTGAAGTTAGGGATTGAGTTTTTGTCTTTCCTTGTGCCTCCAACACTCAGAGCAATTCATGCTATGCAGTAAGTGATTAATAGATGCTACTTGACTGTCTGGAAGCCCCATCCTGTTTGTTGTTTTACCATTCCAGTTCCACTAGCATTCTAAGGATATTTCTCAACACTCCCTCCTTTCCTCTTTCCTCCTTTCTCTTCCCTTCCCCTTCTTCCCTCCTCTCTCTTTTCTTCCCTTCCCATCTCTACCTGTCCTGTTCTCTCCATCTCTGTCTTATATTTCTCTCTCTCTCCCTCTCTCCCTCTCTCCCTCCCTCCCTCCCTCTCCTATTTTCTAAGGCACTATTCATTTCACTTCTAACAGTCTATGACCCCATGGGTCTTTACCTTCTCCTATGGTTCTGGACCCTTGGGCTTGTGTGAGACAAACTGCCTTCCTGAACACGACCCTCCATCTAGAATAGCACTGTGAACTCCTTCCCAGCATTTCCCATTGTTCAAGGATAGGATCTTTATCACAGCAACAAATCAGCAAAAAAAAAAAAAAAAAAAAAAAAAACCTACCAGCATTCTGATGCTGGGGGCATCCACAAGGGGATCATTTCATTTTCACAACCTAAGCTCCCCTGCCTCTGGTTGAACAGGCCATGGGGCTGTGGCAGGAACCCTGACGTTTGTGTTTATCTAGAAAGTACAAATGAAAAAAAATACACTAAATTATTTAAAGTTGTCCTGAATTCTTCTCTCTTCTTTCTTTTCTCCAGGGCAAGCAAAAAAGAAACTTAATGCTGGAATGTCCTTTTCCCCCTCCCCTTAATGAGTTTTTTTGGCTTAAATTCAATTTCTTATACAATCTTCTTTTTTGCTCATCTTTATATAATGAAATGTTTGTGTTTGCAATTAAGGTCACAATAAAGAAGAAAATATTCATTTTTTGTCTTTTTATCCCTTTTGCTTTTTTTTAATCATATTTATTTGTAACTACATCTTTAGTCCTTCAACCCAGACCTCTATTGTAATCAGAATAACATGAACAACGACCTTTATATAGTGCTTCAGGTTTTACAAAATATTTTAGACTTATTATTGTCATTTGACCCTCACAACAACCCTTGAAAGTAGACTAATTTTCCCATTTGTAGATGAAGAAATTAAAATAAAGATTAAGGTACTTTTCAGCATTGCACACCTAGCAACAAATTCAATGTTCTTTCAACTATAAAGTAGTTGGAGAGAGGGAGGAGAGAAGAGGAAAGGGATGGAAAGAAGGAGCAAAGAAGTTAGGGAGAGAGAAAGGAGAAAGAGGAGAGGAAGAAAGAGAAGGGGGAGAGGGAGAAGGAAGGAGGGGAGGAAAAAGGAATGGTTGTTATTGTTTAGTCCTATATGACTGTGACCCCTTTTATTTTGGATTTCTTTGCAGAGATACTGGAATGGTTCATCATTTCATTTTATAGTTGAGGAAATTGAGGTTAAGTGACTAACAACAACAGGGTTAAGTGATTAGTCCAGGATCTAAGAGCCATCTGAGGTTAGATTCAGCTCTTCCTGAATCCCAGCATGGCATCTATACATTGTACCATGTAGCTGCTCCAGAGACGACCAGGGAAGAAAGCAATTCAACAAAACTAGCCAATATATTGACCATCTGACAGAATATTCAGAGTTCTACAATCATGGCCTCCAAATCCTGAAAAGAGGGGCCAGGAAGAGTTTGAATTCAAGATATTTTCAAGTTCATTTCCATGTTGTTCCCAAATCACAGAGAAAGTCCCAATCCAAGTATAGGTCACCTTGCTATTTTATTTGTAACTTTCCAAAGAGTCTTTCCCATAACAACCTGCTGAGTAGAGGGGACCAATATTCTTATTCCTCAATTTACAAATGAGGAGATTGCAATACAGAAGCATGAACTGCTTTGTATATGAACATAGAACCAGTCAGTATGAGGACCAGAATTTGAATCCATGGTTTCTCACTCTATGCCTGATGCTCTTTTTCACAATTCCTTGAAACTGCTTAGGTCTTCTCTGTCTCTGTCTCTGGGTGTGTGTGTGTGTGTGTGTGTGTGTGTGTGTGTGTGAATCTCTCTCTGTATCTGTGTCTCTTGTGTGTTTCTTAGTCTTTCTGTGTGTCTCTTTTCCTCTCTGTGTCTTTGTCTTTGTCTCTCTTTTTTCTCTCTGTCTCTGTATCTTCTCCCTCTCCTCTCCCTTTCCCTCTCCCTCTTCCAGTGTCTCTTACTGTGTCTTTCTGTCTTTCAGTGTCTCTCTCCGTGACTCTCTGTCTCATCTCTTCATGTCTGTCTCTTCTCTCTCTGTATCTCTTCATCTCTCTGTCTTTGTCTCTTTGTCTCTGTCTCTGTCACTTACTGATCTCATTAGTTTCAATGGGAACAATTTTCATTCCTCTGCAAATGCTTTTTAAATTGGCACATTCAGATCCACTCTTTCCTAAGCTCCAGTTCTGCATCATCACCTATCTAGAGGCCATTTTGAATTGGATGCCCCATAGGGATCTCAAACTCAGAACTGTCCAAAACAGAACTCACCATCTCCTTGTGTGTCTCCTGTCCAAACCCACTTTCCTCCAAAGGTGGCTATTCCTGTTCAAAGAACCACCTCCCGGTTACCATTGGTTTTCACTCCTCATTCTCACTTGTCCCATGTATCTAATGGGATGTCAAATCACATCATTGCTCTCTCCACAGCTTTTCTAGAATTTTTCTTCTTCCCACTTACACAAACACCATTCTGGTTCAGGCCCTCATCACATCTCACCTGAATTTTTTTCAATGGCTCCTTATTCTCTTTCCCTCGAGAATCTCCATATTCTAACCAGTTCTCCACAATCTTGACAAGATCATTTTCCTACAGTGTAAGTTGGACAACACCATCCCTCAGAATTCAATAATCACCAGTGACTCCCTATTACCTTGACTCACTACAAACTCTTTTGTTCAGCATTTAAAATGCTTTAAACTTGATCCCTTCTTACCTTCTTAGGCTTCATTCACTTCTACTTTCCCTGCATGTCCAGTCATCCTTGCCGTCTTCCATTTCTGTGTCTTATATTAGCCATCACCAATGCTCTGAATGTTCTTCCTCCCAAGCTCTACTTCTTTAAATCTCTGATTTTCTTCAATATTCAGTTCAAACATCATCTGCAGAAGGCCTTTCCCAGTTTTGTCCCCCTTCCTACCCCCATTCCTAGCTGCTGCTGCCTTCCATTGATTACCTTCCATCCAATCTCTTTATATTCCATAGGTAACTCATTATATGAATGCTGCCTTTTCTGTTAGAATAGAAGCTCCATGAAGGGAAAGTCTGTTGATTTGTTTTGTTTTTATTTTCTTTCCTTTTCTATATTCCCAGCACCTAGTTCAGTACAATCATCATAGTAAAGTCTAATAAATGTGTGTGGATTAATGAACTTCCTCACATGTGTTCTTTTTAGCTTCTGTGAAAAAACAGGTTAGTGAAAAGATTGTGGATCTGGGAACCAGGACACTTGGCTTTTATATTAAAGATTCATATAGTAATACATTTAGAACAGAAGGGATCCTTAGAGAGTACCTAGTAAAACGCCCTCATTTTACAGATAAGGAAACTGAGGCCCATGGAATAAGCTCCCTGGCTTGATATCACACAGGGAACAAGTAGCAGAATGGCATTTGAATCCAATTGCTTTGACTTAGAATCTAGAGCTTCCCCCTTCCCCAGTTCTGGCTCTATGGACTAGACTTATCATTTGACTATTCTGTGCCTCAGTTTTTCCATCCATAAGATGGAGGTAAGTGAACCTCCCATTTCCAAGGCTTTATGAAAGTCATCTCTGTCGAGGGCTGTTGGAGGAAAAGTACAAGCACTATGCGGTTGCAAGGAGAAAGTCAGAACAAAGAGAGGATCTTAAAGATTAAGATTCTGGGACAACAGAAATGCTGAAGCATGTAAGTGCATAACAAGTCAGGAGATTAATTGGCCACAAGGGTAAAGCGCACCATTAAAAAAGAGAAAGAAAGAAGCAAGAGAAGGGGGTGAAGAAGAATCTGCATTGATTTTGTTGATCAGAAATGGAGATGTGACTCATGGTAGGCTCTGTGAGGTTTGTTTGACTGCAGAGAAGAAATGAAAACTATCGAAGTGGCAATTGAAGCATTTTATTGTGGGAGTTTGCCAGGCTTGTAAAAGTCTTGCTTCCATGCCCAAGGGACTGGAACTTAGAATGGGGGCAGGAAGAGGGAAAAAAAGGATATGGGGGAGGGGCTGCCTAATAAAACCAGGGGAATGTTTGCTGAAGACAAAATCTGCTGACACTTTCTGATGGAATAAATTCAGCAATCAGCTGCACCCTATCTCTGCCTGTTCCAATTCTTTTCCATTGTTCATCTCGTATTCCTTGGCCATTTCATTGTCTTCCACTTTATCAATCTTTTCCACTTTTTCATCTCTTTTTCTCTTTATTTTTCTCCTTTTCCTCTTTCATTTCCTCTTCTTAACCATCCTCCTCTCCCATGCCTTTAAAAAATATTGTATGTTTCCCCAATTACATACAAAGCCCTTCTTACTAGTCTTTTCTTCCTCTTCTTTTTCTTCTTAATTCTCTGTTCTCTTCTTCATTTCTCTCTTCTTTAATTCCCCTTTCTCCTTCTCTCTCCTCTTCTTCATTTTCCCCTTGCTTTCCTTGTCTGCATGCTCCTCTATGCTCTCTTCATTACTCTTATCCTTTTTTTTTCTTTTTATCCTGTTCCCTTTCATATTTCTCACCATCTACCATTTTATTGTTCCTCCCTTTTTCTTCCCTTTTACATCTTTTATCCTCTTCTTCATCTTCCTTGTCTTTGTTCTGCTTTACCTCTCCCTTCTTCTTCCACCAAAGAGGAGGGAGGAGGGAGAAGGAAAAAAGGAGGGGAGGAGAAGGAGAAAGAGGAAGAAAGAAAGAAAGAGGTAGAAGAGAAAGTAAAGAAGAAAACAGGAAGGAGGAGGAGGAAGAGAAGGAATAAGAAGAGGAGGAGGAAGATGAAAAGGAGGGTAGCAAGGCAGAGGGGAATATATGGGAGAGAAGAAGAATATGGTCTGAAGAGAAAGAGTTAGTTTCTGACAGGTGGAAGTGAGGGTAGAAAAATCTGGCAAGTGGTTGGTTGGTTGGTTGTTGTCCTTTGTTCTAGAAGAGATCCAAAATGACATCCCTGTGTTATAGTTGAGTTACGGTGTATCCCACTGTGACTGATCAGAGCAATATGAGCTCAGAATGCTCTGTCACAGGTCAGACACAAATAGTCCCTATGAACATTTGAGGTGCTTCTCTAACTTTGCACATCTCCTGCTGCTTCTGAGCTAATTCAATCCTTCCTTGCTCATAGAGCACAGTACTTTTTTTGATGAGGCTATTCTATGCTGGGTGGTCCTGTGCCAGTATTTTCCATGTCATACAATCAATTCTAAAGTTCTTAAAAGAGACCTTGAGAATGTCTTTGTATCATTTTTTGTGACCACCTCATGAGTGCTTGCCCTGTGTAAGTTCTCTATAAAAGAATCTTTTTAGCAAACATACATTTGGCATTTGAATAATATGGCCAGCTGAGTGGAGGGATTATATCTAACCTATACTTGTCTTTAGCCCTTCAACAGGCATTATGAGTTTACTAAATCACCCGTACATTTAGAAGGACACAAAGTGAAGACTCCTAGAACAAGGATGCACTGTTAAAATTTCAAAGAAATGGTAGCTTTGAGCCATTGATGGTTTTCTCTTTTTGTTTTTGGAAGTGATTCTGCCTAAGGACTATTACTTTCATTTGAAACTGGAGATTTCTTAGGTATTAAAGTTTAAATCCTAAAGTAAGAGTACGCACCAAAGAGTAGAGAAGGAAGGAGGAATAGAGAAGAAAGGGAAGAAAACAAGAGAACCATAAAGGCTAGTTGGGGTGAGGTAACCTAAACTTTCAAATGAAATGTTTGTAATGGAGCAAAGTTACTTCCAAAAACAAATTGAGAAAACCACCAAATGCACAGAGCTGCTGTTTCTTTCAAATTTTAACAGTGCTTCCTTGAGAAAGATACAAAATGCCAGAATCTTTAAAATTTAACTTTTCACCATGGAAGGCCATTTGATAATTTACTTTTCTCTTTTTTGTGAGGACAGAGCCCTTGTCTCACAGACCCCTTCTTCCCAAGATGACTCAGCCCCTAGCAGGTGAAAAAAAAGAGACCCAGCAAGGATCAGGCTCTGGTGAAGATGAGTCTATCTTTGAACAGGGTAGCAGAAAGACCAGGGACTTGTCTCATCTTACTAGTGAGTGGTTGGCTCAGTAACAAAAAACGGTCTTTCGAGATAAACTGGAGGAGTCAGTGGGATGCATGTGACAAGAAATGAGCTACTTTCCATTGAAAGTCGGCGGCTTGTTGATGTGCTATGTGAAGCTGAGGTTGACACTCTTCATGCTATATCTCAACCTATCCTAATCCTGGCTTTTCATGGGGATTATCAGTACAAGGAAACAAATCTGTAGGTGAAGGGAAATATATTCTGGGGTCACTACCTCTGGGAATATAACACTAGGTAGAATATAACAGGGCTTCTTAAACTTATTCCATTCACAACTCCTTTTCACATGAGAAACTTTTATGTGACTGGGTAAATAGGCATATAAAACGGGAATAAAATCAAATATTTACTGATAATAAATAATAAAGAAATTGATTTAAAAATAATTCTTTGGTACATATCTATATATCTATATCTATATCTATATATATATATACACACACATATACATACGCATACAATTTTACCATTTGTTAAAAATAAAAATAAATTTTCATCCTAATGAGATGGATTGCTCTTTTTTATACAAGAAATTAAATCTTAGTGGAAAACTTGCTACTTCTTACTGTTGCCAAATTTTTCACAGCCCCCACATTCAGTTAGGCAAAATTTTATGGGGTCACAACCCACAGTTTAAGAAGTTTGGTGTATAAAGTGAAGATTAGCCATTTACTAGTGCTGGTGATTTGTAAACTGATTCGAAAACATTCTGTCAAGACATGTGAGAACAATATTTTAGAACCATTTAGAAATAGTGACTTGGAATTTGCTCTAGGGATTTTATTTTAACTGAGACTCTCTGTAGTGTTTGATTCTGTGCCCCTTACTCTTTTTGGTAAATTGTTTCATTTTTTATGCTATTTCTTTATCAATCAATGACCAGCATCTATAATTGATGAGGGCCCTTGGGATATGTTCTCTAGGTACCTCACTAGGTACCTTATCTGCTTGTGGATTGAAAGAAAGATACAACATTTACTTTCTCTGCTGTCTTGGACCATCTTCCTGTATTGAATCACAAGAAGTGAGGAGGAAGAGGAAAACACATTCAGCATTTTCCAGCATTCCTGAATCCCTAGTCATTAGTTGGCTGAGTTTTCAATCATCATAAGGCAAGCTACTGACAGCATAACAAACAGTTAAAATAATTGCTGATGGATCTAATTAATGACAGAAAACATAGCCAGAAGTGAGAATAGTGTGACTCCTAATTATTAGTCCTATTAATAAAAAATATTTCATGGAGCCATGATTTTCCTCTCAAAACTGATAAATACATGTATTTTGCCAGTCTATTTGGAGAATTTCTATCCTGATTTAGGAAAATCACCAGACATCATTTTCCCCCTAAGTTCCATGTGTAGTTTCCTTGATTCCTTCCTTCCTTTCTTTCTAATATTTATCTATCTCTTGTCTATCTATTTATCTCTCCATGCAAGATAACTGAGGCCCACAGATACTAAGTGACAAGTTTTATGTCACAAAGATAAATAAGCTGCAACGATAGAATTAATAGTCCATTTTTTTACTCCAAATCCCAATATTCCTTTTTAAAATAAAATACATAATGCTTACCTTTCCACAAAAGTGTAAGGAGAAATATTGTAGTCAGACTTCGTGGAAGAGGTGGCATTTAATCCAGGTCTTAAAGGATTGATGAGATTCATATTAAAAGTGTCAGTTTTTTAGGGCTTCCACAGAATAGAGGCAGTTTCCCAGAAAAGATATCCAAGAGCTCAAGAATTCATAAAGAAATTAATTCAGCAACTGTCACTTCTGTTAACATTTACCTACCTCTATGACTTTGAGGGACAGAGGAGGTCAGAGAAAAGGGCCATACCAATTTGGAAGCATCCTCCCAAGAATTGCAACTAGACCCAAGCCACTCATTAACCGCAGTTGGTCTCTTTCTGCCCAAGTCAGAAAAGGGTTTTGTGCTGGTGATCTGATCACCACTGTCCCAAATTCCTCCCCCACCAATTTTTATAGTTAGTCAGAAAAGGCGTTTAGTTGAATTGAGACTTTTAAAGTCATCCAGTGAGTCACACATACAGGAGTCTGGAAGCTCTAGGAGGTTAGAAGCTTACTTCATTGAAAATGTGGACTCAGATCAAAGCTTTTCCACCAACTGGCTGTCTGACTTCAAGTAAGTAATTTCATCTTTCAGAGAATCAATTTATTCAAGAGATGATTATTTTTCTCTCCCTACCTTGTGGGGGTAAATTTAAATTTAAGTGAAACAACAAAAGTCATTTGCAAATCAAAAATTGCTATTAAAAACATGGCTAATGAGAATGAACTAAGAAATCCTACTGATTATGATGTGATTGAGGTTCAGCACCAAATGTTGAGACTGAGAAGAGCAATTGGCTCCAAACATTGGGGTTTGGCAACAAATATTGGGGTTCAGTCATGTGAGGAATTCACAATGGTTATTCTCTTTGGCAAAAGGGACACTTATTTAGGAGAAGAAGGTAGTTACAGATGAAATGAAGAGGTAAAATAGGCACCAGGAGTGATAGATACAAAATAGATTTGGGAAAGGATATAGTTAGCAAAGAAAGGGAAAGTTTCCCAGTAGAAATCACAATTAACCAGGAGAAAGAAACACTCCATGAAGCTGAAAAGGGTGTTAACATCATAACTTTGGAGTTGGGAAGGATAATAAAAGTCTGCCTTCTTCATTTTCTTTTTCTTCAGATTAGGAAACTGAGGCAGAAGGATGATTAACTGGATTGTCAAGGACCATAAAGCTAATAACCCCCTAAAACAGAATTGAAATTGGTTTGGAATGAGGACGGTATACTGGCCAATGTGAGGATTAGCCTAACTAAGATTAGAGTGACTTAGCAAGACAAGTTTGAACAGTTGGGGAGAAAGGTACTCTTGAAGGTCATCTGTTCAAATACGGGACAGACTGGGAACAAACCTACAGTTTCTTTAGTAAAAAGAATTCCTGGTTGAGTATGATTCCTTGAACCAATGGAAGTTGCCCCTTTTTTCTCATAATTTGCAGCATTAGGGAGTTTTCCAGAGAAGCAGTTCTCAAAGTACGGTCCCTGACACTCTTTCAGTGGGTCTATGAGATCATAATTATTTTCATAATAATTCTATGGGGCTTTAATTTCTTATATAGCTTATATCAATATTTGGACACCGAGGGGACTCAGTGGATAGAATGCCAGTCCTGGAGTCAGGAAAACTTATCGTCCTGAGTTCAAATCCCATCTCAGATACTTAAATACTTAACCTTGTTTGCCTCAGTTTCCTCAAATGTAAAATGAATTGGAGAAGGCAATAGCAAATTAACTACAGTATCTTTTGCCAAGAAAATCCGAAATAAGGTCATGAAGAGTTGGACTTATCTGAAAGGACTGAACAATCATCATAAAAACAATATCGATAGGTCTAAGAATTATTCTTTGATTTTCTAGAGAGCAAGGGTCCTGAGATCAAAAAGTTTGAGAAATGCTGACCCAGAAGCATTGAAAGGTTAAAGGATTGGTCCAAGTCACCTAGCCAGTATGATTCAGAAGAGAAACTAGAATCCAGGGCTCCCTAGTTTTAAACTTTACCCCATGCTGCCTCTAAGACATTGACAAACTGCTTATTAGTACAGGTAAAGAAAGTAGGCACGAAGATAAAATAAACATTCTGTGCAAGTTCTGAAGTCATATTTAACAGTTAAAATCCCATTTCATGAATTATAACCGACACTCAGAATCTCTGGATGCTACTCAGCTGAAATTTGCTCTAAATCTTCTTGCTTTCTGTAAGCACAAGGTATACATGCAGCAGCCTTGGGGGTGGATTCCAAAGACACAAGAAAATCTGTTTCTCCTTGATTCAAGGACTCACCTGCCTGCAAACTGATTTCTTGTAGACCCAGCTGGATTTCTTGCAGATTCTGGGCCAATGTGGGCATGTCATTTGTATGTAATTTGGATGGTCAGCGCCTAAGCTAGGCTGGGGGTTTCTAGTTAAGTCAACGTAGCAAAGGAAGCAAAATTACATATGCAAGCTGAGACCAGCTATTGCAGGGAACAAAATTATGCCCTGGGGGCAAAAGACATTGCCTTTAGCAAAATAATGCTGAATTTAGAGGTATAAATTCTGCATTGAAATTAGGGGGATATGACATTTTATGAAATTTTCTTTCTTCTTATAAAGTCGACAGCTATCAGCCTTTCTTCCTGGCCTTTTACAAATAAAAGAGATGATTCTAAATTGAGATAAAAACGAGAGAGCAAAAGGAAAGGGTGGAGGGAGAGGACAAAGGAAGGATCTTTGGAATTGGGTAGGTTAAATGATAGGAGGGCAAGGTAGCTGTGGATGTAAAGCAGAAAAGTGGAGAAGCATAGAAAAGAGATACACACAAACATAAAATCAAGTTCAGGATAGAATTTGTTAGGGTAAAAAAAAAAGCAGGGGTAGTAATTATGATCTCAGACAAAGTTAAAGTAGATTTAATCAAAAGAGAGAAAATAGGGAAACCTATACTCTATGTCAGCCATATTAATCGATATTGTTTTAAACTATTTAAAATAACTAGACAGTATAAAGTTGGAATATTGCTGTGGTGTAGTTGGTGGATTTTTAAAAAATATGTAAAGACTTAGATATATGAAGGAAGATGTTATCCACCTTCAGAAAAATAGAGGACAAACAAGTATACAATGATCTTGCATAGATGTATATGAATTTATATATGCATATGTTATAGATCTATATATATGTATGTAAATGGGTATATATAAATATATATGTGTGCATGTATATATATATAATTGGTCTGTGTATATATATATACATACATAACATACATGTTATATATACAAACACACACACACATACATACATATATATATATATATATATATATATATATATATGCACTTAATTGAGCCTTCTTGGGATGTAGAATTAAATAAAAATTTCACAGCATAGAACAAGAGAAAACTTACAAAGTAAAATAAGAAAAATAAACTTCTGAAAAAATGTATAGTATTTATTGTATAAGCTTTCTTAAAGTGGAAATATATTGCTTTATATTTTGAATTTTCTCACATTCTACTATTCATGTGCATTTTTGTCTATTTTGTATTTAAGTTGAAATAAATAAATTTAAAAAACAAATAAAAGAGATAGAAAATATTCAAATAAGGCAGATTAAAGGGGAAAAAAACTATTATACTGTCTTGCACATATTCTGCTCCCTTACCCCCAGGTGGATGTTAATCATTTCCAAGCATGCTTCTATGAAAATGTTTCCTTGTCTGTAAGGTGGGAATAATATTAATACTTGTACAATCCACGTTATAAAATGTGTGTAGAACCTTTGAAATCCTTTTGTCCAATGCCTTCATTTTTCCCTTGAGGAAACTGAAACTCAGAAAAGCAAAGAGAGTTCCTTAAAATCACTCATGTAAGTGAAAAGAAGTCAAATGAAATAAATGGAAAGCTTAAGTGTAAAACACGATAGAAACAGCATCTAGTAATATAAAGTAACTTGGGGAGGGGGGTATAGCACACAGAGTACTGGACCTGGACTTAGAAATTACTGAGGTCAAATCCAGCTTTACACATCATACTAGCTGTGTGATCCTGAGCAAGTCTCTTAACTGCCATCTGCCTCAGTTTCCTCAACTGTAAAATGGGGATAATAATATCACTTACTTCCCAGAGTTTCTGTGAGAGTCAAATGAAATAATATTTGTCAAGTGCTTTTAACACAGTACCTGGCACATCACAGATGCTAAATAAATACTGATTCTCTTTCCAAATACAAATATTGGAAGCTATTATCTTATGCAAAGATAATACTACTGATTTACATTTTAGTAATAATTTCTCTCTTTAAAGAGTAGATTTGTAATGGGAAATCCATGCTTTCTGGCTCCCTTGAGACTGATAACAAGATGGCATAAAGGAGAAAGAGCTGCACTTGAAAATCCTAACTGGACTCCCTCAATAGCTGTTTGATCCTTAGCTTTTTTTTTTTTTTTTTAATCTATGAAGCAGACAACTGTCTAAGGCTGTGTACTAGAATAGATGATAAAATTTTCCTTAAAAAGCTTGATGCTGACTCTGACTCCTTGTGTGACTATGGCCAAGTCATTTCTCCCTTGTAAGGCTCAGTTTACTCATCCAAAAAATGGGGAGGGGGTAACGAAAAGACAGCTGAGGTCATTTCCAGCTCTAAATTTATGATCATGTGCCAATGAAATCACAAGATGAGTCCAAAAAAATGTCGATAATAATAGCATTTACTTCACCGAGTCTCTCGTGAAGAACAAATGAGATCATGTACCTAAAGTACTTTGGAAAAAATCTAAAGAACTCTAGAAATATGAGGCTTCATTTATAACCAGGGAACAGAGCTTCCCTTGTGGGCCCTTGGGAGAACCGAAGCCATGACCTTGCTCTCATGAACGCTGTTCTCAAACCAAGTTGGGAGGAAAGTGAGCCGAGATTCCATCCAGGGTTGACATTACATGACTTGGATTCCTGCTGAAGCAAGAAAAAAGGCCTTTGGCTCTAAGTTCTACCCTAAATAGTGGCCACTTCTGAGTCATCAGGCCATGATTTCCATTTCCCTGGCCCCTCCGTACTCCATCCACATACCCCAGGCACTCCTGATTCTGTTGGGCAGCCTGGCTCTGATGAGGAAATGTTCAGCTTCTCTCGTCCAGAATAGGTTTTTGCTACCCTTCTGAGTTGTCCCCACACGATGGAATCTCTGTCACATCCTCCCCACTTTCTATTTTCCTTAGGAATTGTGTCCCCCCCATTAAAATATAGGCACTTGGAGGGCAGAAATTGGTCCATACAAAGCAGTCAATAAATTATCTTTTTATTGATCTATATTATCTAGAATTCTTCTATCTACCTAAGTCTTCATTTGTATATGTATGTATATCTATGTATGATTGTAGTGAAAATCATCACTCTACTTATTCAACTATCTCTGTGCATCAGAGTATGTGTGTATATATATATATATATATATATATATATGTGTGTGTGTGTGTGTATGTATTTATCTATCTCATTTTATTATCCCTCCATTTAACCTCTATTTTTATGTGTATATATCATTCATGTGTCTTTATCTATCTTTCATTATCATTATCTATCATCTTTCTTTGATTATTTGTCTTTGATTATTAAATCTACTTCTATGTATCTTGGTTTGTATGTATCTATCATTCTATCCATCTATAATCATTATCTATCATCCCTCTACCTACCTCTGTTTGTGTATCCAAGGTATGGATGTACATATGATCTATTTATCTATCCATCCACCCATTCATTCATCCATTCATCCATCCATCTATCTAATCATCAATCTATAATCATTATCTATCATCCCTCTACCTACCTCTGTTTGTGTATCCAAGGTATGGATGTACATATGATCTATTTATCTATCCATCCACCCATTCATTCATCCATTCATCCATCCATCTATCTAATCATCAATCTATAATCATTATCTATCATCCCTCTATCTATCTCTGTTTGTGTATCCAAGGTATGGATATACGTATGATGTATCTATTTATCTATCCATCCACCATCCACCCATTCATTCATCCATTCATCGATCTATCCATCAATCTATAATCATTATCTATCATCCCTCTATCTACCTAGCCCAACTACTTCTATTTGTGCATCAGGCTATGTATGATCTATCTATTTATTTATCGATCCACCCATTCACCCATTCATTCATCCATCCATCTATCTATCCATCAATCTATAATATTATCTATCATCCCTCTATCTATCTAGCCCAACTATCTCTATTTGTGCATCAGGCTATGTATGATCTATCTATTTATTTATCGATCCACCCATTCACCCATTCATTCATCCATCCATCTATCTATCCATCAATCTATAATCATTATCTATCATCCCTCTATCTACCTAGCCCAACTACCTCTATTTGTGCATCAGGCTATGTATGATCTATCTATTTATTTATCGATCCACCCATTCACCCATTCATTCATCCATCCATCTATCTATCCATCAATCTATAATCATTATCTATCATCCCTCTATCTACCTAGCCCAACTACCTCTATTTGTGTATCAGGGTATGTATATCTATCTATTTATTTATCCATCCATCCATCCATCCACCCATCCACCACTGCTTCCATTTCAAAACTCTTAACAGTAGCTAGAAAGAAAGCTCCCAAAGGGCAAAGGCATATCTTATTTTGTCTTCATATCCAGACTATCTGTTCCATGATAAGTGCTGGATAAATATCTCTTGAGCTCATATGAATCCAAGAAGGGAGATCAAAGACGAGGGAACTGAAGGCTCAGTAGGTCTACCTGAATATTAGACTCTAGTGGAGATCACAAGTCTGACCTTGGAAGGCAGGTGACAAGGACAGCTGAACCAGGCTTTGAAATTCCTTTTCCTTAGGAATCTAAAGAAATACGCCCTACCCTACCCTACCTCTTCATCCAAACATTCAACAAACTCTGGAGTGGAAAAGACTTCCCTTAAAGACAAAAGTGGATAGGGGGAAAGTGGAAATGGAAAGAAAGCTTGTCTTAACTCTTCAAAAATCCGAGTCTTGCCTTTGTCCTTCAGTAGATTCTTGGAACCAATAGCAATATCTAAATTAGATGGGATTGCAAAAAAAAAAAAAAAAAAGGGGGGGGGGGAGAAGGAAGGGACTGAAGTTTCTCCAGAGCTGAGAAGACTAATCCCCAAGATTAAGCAGAATCAGTGGCCAACCCCAAAAAGGAGACCTTGAACCTGAAAACAACTTGCTAATTAGAAGCGTGCTTAGAATATTAGTTCTTTCAAAGATTTACTTACTTGGGAGAAGTGGGAAGAAACTGGGTAATTTATCTTCTCTAAAGGCTTTATTTAGTGAACCAAGTCAAGTTCAATGATGATATAAGATTCCTTCACTTTTTCTAAGGTTGGCAGTGTGAAGAGTTCCTGCAAACCCAGCATGAGGTAGAGGCTGAGCAAGAGATAAAACCAGAAAAGTCAGATCAAGCTGATTCAGCTCTGACTGCTTCTGAGCTACCTTTCCTCTTTCCTAAATAGCCTCTCTCTGAAGGAGGAAGGGGAAATCCTTCTTTTGCTTCAGTAGTCCAATGAGGTAGTGCTTTATTAGTTAAGCCTGATGTCAAGAGGTAAATAAGTCTCTCTCCCTCTTTGTTTCTTTCCTTTCTTCCTTCCCTCTTTTCCTTTCTCCCTCCCTCCCTTCCTTCCTTCTTTTCCTCCCCCCTGCCTTCCATCTTTCATTTCTCCCTCTTTCCCTCCCTCCCTTCCTAACATCTAATAAAAAATGCTAGAAGCACTAGAAATCAAAAGATAAAATAGAAATAATCTGTATTCGAAGAGAGCTTAGATTCTGCTGAACAACAACAAAAACATCATATTCATAAGTAGATACTAAACATTGTAAAGTGTTTAGGGAAAGGCAGTGAGTTATAGTGGGAAGAAAATTGGCTTTGGAGTCCAAAGTCCTAGTTCAAATCCTGCCTCAGATACACATTAGCTATATTATCATGAGCAAGTCAATTAACTTCCCTGTGCCTCAGTTTCCTCCTGGGAAAAATGAAAAATGGCTCTAACAGTCACTTGGAGCTCTAAATCTATAATTTTATTTTCCAGTGAATTCTACCCTTAACCTGGGCAGCCCATCTTATAATACAACCCTTAGAACTTGGATTCCTCACAAAGGAAAAGAAACTTGTCAGCTACAGGGCAACACCTTTCTCATCAAAACTGTGCTGGCTAAATAAAAGACATAATAGGGGCGGACCAGCTTTGCTCTGCCAACTCATGATTTATGCCATTGTTGCTCTAGGGCCAAGAGCCTGATCCTTCATTGCTCACAATTGCCCTACCTTTGCATTTATCTGCTACCATCACTCAGGCCAGATTCTTCCTTTTAGAACCTTTGACCACTCTTCCTAAGATTTGAGAACTCTCAATACCTGGCCATGGGGTTCCCATGATCATATCTCCTACTTGTGAGCACTCCCTCTGCCTTTCCATAACTTCACCCAGGAATTCTATGGTCCCAGAAACTCATCAGATCATCAGTTTGAAGCATGGGAGTTTCCCCAGAACTCATGTAATTATCAGGTCATATGCTTAAAGTCAGAAAGGAGCCAGGCAATCTAGTTAAGTCCCCTTACTTTATACATGAGGAAGCTGAAGCTCAGAGAAGTTAAGTGTTCAGCAAGGGTCACAAAGCTAGAGAAGGTGAAAGGTGAGCTTTGAACTTGGATATTTATGATTTCAAATTCAATACTCCATCGCCCATGTCATACGGCCTCTCCACCGTAATGTCACAGATGCTGCCGTCTTTCAAACCAAGGGACTCTTGTCTTCTGCAACTACAACTTAACTCACAAGAATTATTGGGAAGAATAAAGGAGATAATGTATTTAAAGTACTTTGCAAACCTGTAAGCCCTGTGTGAATGCCAGCGATCATGATTAATGGGTTGGGTTGCTACAGCCAAAACCAAGTCATCACCTGGTGGCCACCTACTGGAGAGAATCCTCCAAGCTCAGCTGGCCTGGAGTTTGGACCAAAGTCTCCATTTATCACTGGACCATTCCTGGACCATTTCCAACTTAGTAGAGCTGAACACAACTCTGCTGGCATCAACTTTAAGAACCCAGGGTCAACACTACATCACAATAAGGCAATGGAAAAAGATTTTGTAGAGATTGAAGAAGAGTTAATATCCAACCAGACTGCAGTGCTAGTAATCATGTGCTACAAGAAAGTATCCAGCACGTTGGGTCTGAAAATCTTTTGTAAAAAGAGGACTTAAACTAGATGGCTTCTGAGATCCCACCTGCATCTTTATCTTAGATCCTGTAATAATGGGTTAAGCCACTTTTCTTCTCTGGGTCTCAGTTTCCCAATCTGTAAAAATGATGGATTTGGATCGGATCTATGGAATTAGGTCATCTCACCTCCTTGCGCCTTAGGCTCATTTTCTGTAAAAATGAAAAAAATGAATCAAATGGCCTCTGAGTTAACTTTCATCTCTAGACCTATGATGATCTCAGGCTCCTATGATTGCTAGGAGAATATGGACAAGAAATATGTCAGATAAAAAGGTAAGTTCTCAACTGAATTATTAAGGAAGCTAATAGAGAGAGTACTGAGTCTGGAGTCAGGAAGATCACTTAATAGCAATGTGACCCTGGAAAAGTCACTTCATCTCTGTCTGCCTGTTTCCTCATCTGTAAAATGGGGATAATAACAATCCCTGCCTCCCAGGGATGCTATGAGCATCGAATGAGATGTTTTTGAAAGCCCATAGTGCCCGGCATATAGTAGGTGCTATATAAATGCTTATTCCCTTCTAAATGGAAGAAATAAACATATTGATGATACGATGGTTCTTTCAAATATTAACAAGTTATTAATGGAACTATGATGTCATTATTATAAAAAAACCCTCATTTAGGAACTTCCTCTAGTAATGTAAGTCAGTTCCTTTTTCTCAAACTTTTATTCTTAGAAACTCCCTAGAGAATTGAGAGGTTAAATGACTTGCCTGATGTATGTGTCAGAGGGGAGATGAACCCATCCGTGTCTTTCTCTCTCTGAAGCCAGCTGTCAGTTCCCTAGGCTATGTTACTTCTCAACATTTATCATTATTTTTGTCCATTCAGCCCCTGCTTCATATTCAAAACTGTGCTAGGCACTGAAGGGCAAGGGGAAGAAGAAATAGACATCACCTCTGCCCTTCTTAAATTCTAGTTGGATGAGAAGTTACTCTGAGTCAAGAAGATTCTCAGGAACACTGGGAAATAGGCTCATCACTTGAGGACAACTTGGTACTCCGGGGATATATAGTGCAGACCCTAAATGTCATGAAGAGTTGGGTAAAGGAGCGCTTGTCATTTGTCACTTGTCAAGTTGGACTTGTCCAGGAAGCAAGGTCATCCAGTAGTTAGTTAGGAGAGTGTCCAAATGGGCCAGCTTTAATTCCTCCTGACAGAAGAAGGATTTGACATGTCCTCCCTCATAAAATTAATCAGACCCAAGTAGCCATTAGATACAGAAGATTATCTATTCAGAACAGGAAGGGATTTCAAAAATTGTCTTATTCAACTTCCTCATTTTACAGATGAGGAAACTGAGTCACACTAAAATTCAGTAACTTGACCGAGTTTTATCCGGTCGTTTCAGTCACGTACAACTATCCAAGATTGCATTTTAATTTTTCTTGGGCAAGGGGCTGAGATGGTCTGCCATTACCTTTTCCAGCTCCTCTTACAGATGAGGAAACTGAGGCAAACAGTGTTCGGTGACTTTCCCTGGTAAGTATCTGAGGCCAGATTTGAACTCAGGAAGTTAAAATCTTTCTTACTAGATCCCCTGCAGCACCACCTAGCTGCCCAGGTTTCCGCACATAAATATCAGAGGTAAGATTTGAACCCAGTTCATCTGATTCCCAATTCATCTGTCTCTGGAACACGGTTTCACTGTTTGTGATCTATCCCAAATTACAGCACACCGCCTTGCTTATCAAGCCTATCCAAATCTCCTCCATCACCCTGGATTCATCATCAAGGTCTTGGCCATGACACAGGTTCATTAGCTCCTTCAGCAACTGCCTCACAGGGTTCCTTGGATATCATCTTTCCCAAGCTCAGCTGCTTTGCTGAACAAGCAAGACTTTTCACCTTGTTATTTTTGCCCCCATTCAGGTTGTTAATAAATACACACTATGCTAAGCACCGCTGGCTCCAGTATGCCCTGGGGCACTGAGATATTAGCTTCTGACCATGCAGAGAAATTGCTATTACAGCCAACTCCTTGGGTTTTGTTTTATTTTTTTTTTCTAATTTTATTCACTTGTTCCAGGCCTGACAAGACTTTTACATCTTGCTCCCTCTCACCAACTTACTCCAAATAACCTAGAATTTCCTCTAACTCCTTTCCCCTCTGATTCAAGGGCATGTCCCTTTTTAACTCTTCAAAGCTAATCTTCCTTATGGACCAGAGCCAGGCAGTTGAAAGATGAACTCAGAGACTAATGGAAACTTGAAATGAGGAGAGAAAGGATGGATGCTAGAGGGAAGGAAAAGGCTTTCCTGCTTAGAGAGGGCTAGAGAGAGAGTTAAAAGCCTGAGCCAGATCATACCGTCGAAAAGGCAGAGACCTTGGTCTAGAGAACTTGGTCTTAAGGTTCAAAACCTGCTTTTGGAGTTTGCTACTCCTCTGAATCTCAGTTCCCTTTTCTGTAAAATAATGGGGTTGAATTACATGGCTTCTGGATATGCTATCAGCTTTATATCAATAATCCTATGATATATCTCTCTGGGCCTCAGTTTCCTTCTTTGTAAAAGGAGACCATTGAATTATACAGACCCTAAGGTCTTTTCTAGCTCTCAATATGTAATCCTAAAATTTAATCAGGCAATTATCAACTGTGTGTCCTTGGGCAGGTTACTTTATTCTGTTTGCCTCAGTTTCCTCATCTGGAAAATGAACTGGAGAAAGAAATGGCTAACTATGCTAATATCTTTGCCAAGAAAACCCCAAATGCAGTCACAGAATCAAATAAGACTGAAAAACAAATGAACTGAAAGATTTCATCTCTCTAGCTTTCAGTCTCTTCATTTTTAAGGAGATGGATGGATTAGAAAGCTTGCGAGGGCCCTTCCAACTTTCTCAATAAAAAAGAAAAGAAAAATAACTGGTCTTGAGCTAAACACCTGGCCTTGAATATAGTTCTATATTTTTCCAAACAGTTTCCCAATAGAATGAATGTTTTATCAATCTTTCAGTCATATCCTATGTATCATGAACCCATTTGGGGTTTTCTTAGTAAAAATACAAGAGAGTTTTGCCATTTCCTTCTCTAGCTCATTTTACAGATGAGGAAACTGAGGCAAATGGAGCTAAGTGACTTGCTTAGTGTCACACAGCTAATAAGTGGCTGGTTTCAAGCATCAGGCTTTCCTGATTCCAGACCTTGTACTGCCCATATCAGAATGGACAAAATCAATTAAAGTAGATATGTAATCTTAAGAGGTGGAAGGCACATTTGAGCTGATCCAAGCTAAACCCTTCATTTTACAGCTAAGATAAAGTAGGTCCAGATAATTTCAGTGACTCGCTCAAAGTCACACATTCCTATCAGGAATCCAACTTGAATCACTTCATTACCTTTATTACGTTCATCATCACCTGCTCATAGAAGTTCAGAATTGGAAGGGACATCAAGGAGATCTAGCCAACCTATCCCTGGACAGAAATCCCCTCTCCAATCTTGCCAACAAATGACCATGCAGCTTTTTTTTTTTTTTAAAGACCTATAGAGACAGGAAACTCACTACCTCTCAAAGTAACACATTCTACTTGAAGGCAGTTCTCAACATTATTTTTTTAAATGCTTTTTTGTCTTTCAGTCAAATCTAAATCTGCTTTTTTGCAACTTGCCTTCTGGGACCAAGAAAACAAGGCCTTCAGATACATGAAGAGAACAATTATACCTTTACTCAGTCTATTTATTCTTCTCCTGGCTTAACACCCCCCCATTTCCTCAATAGATCATTTTATGGTATATTAAGAACCTTCACCAACCTGGATGCCCACACTGAAGATGCTCTCCAGATTATGAATGGTATTCTTGAAATACAGTGTCTAGAACTAGACATGATGTTCCAGATAGGAGTAGAATGCAGCTGTTAAGCTAGCCTTAGAAAGTATCCCTCATTTAATACAACCTCCGTTTGCCTTAATTGCCTTAATAATCTTGATTCAGGTGCAGCTTGCAGTCCACTAAAAGCTCCAGATCTTTTTTTCCAGTTGAAATCTTCGCATATTTCTGAAGTATTCATATTCTTTGCAACTTATTATCTAATCATAGTTTGATGTTTGTTTGTTTTACTTTCCATATTGGTGTGGATTTCATATATGTATTTATTTTTTATTTTATTTTTGCTTTCATACATTTGACAAATTTAAATATTTTTGCAGTGTTCTAATTTACTGGTGTAATTAATTAAAATTACCCAAATTTCATACCATATTCCTGTCACAGACCTAGTACAAATACTTGCACTTTTGTCATTCCCAAAAGAGCTCTGGGTCTGGATGTGCAGTAATCCATGATAATTACTACTTCCCATGAGGAGACTATAGGATCCTTAAAATCTTGACATTCAGATATGCTTTGCAATAGAAAATCTACTCTGAGTATCTGGCTTCTAATTACTTGTAACCTTTTAAAAAAGTATTTTTCTGTTTTATTGTATTTTATATATGATGCTAAATATTCTCCAATTTTTAACATAAAAACATTGTTCTCAATTTCCTCCCTCCCTCCAGCCCCTCCTGCAGTCATTTAAAAGACATACAATATGATTTAATATGGTAAGTTCTCAGTCATTGTACTATCTTTTAAAAAGATCTTGAACTCATAGAGAAGAGCTAATCCAATTCCAATTGATGAATGATGGACAGAATCAGCTACATCCAGAAAAGGAACACTGGGAAATGAGTGTAAACTGTGAGCATTATTATTATTTTGTTTTTGTTTTTGTTTTTCTTCCCAGATTATTTTTATCTTGCGAATACAATCCTTCCTTTGCAACAACAACAACAAAATTCGGTTCTGCACACATATATTGTACCTAGGATATACTATAAGATATTTAATATGTATGGGAATGCCTGCCATCTAGGGGAGGGGGTGGAGGGAAGGAGGGGAAAAACTCGGAACAGAAGGGAGTACAAGGGATAATGTTGTAAAAAAAAATTACCTATGCATATGTTCTGTCAAAGAAAATGTTATAATTATAAAAATTAATAAAAAACAAAAGAAAAAAAAGATCTTGAACTTTGCTAAATCATTCAATCAACAAACATTAATTAAGCATCTAACGTGTGACAAGTACTAACACCTGGAAATATAAAAGCAAAGAATGAAACAATCTTTGTTCTTAAGAAACTTACATTCAAACAAGTATATGCAAAGTATATACATTATATATATATACATATATATATGTGTGTGTGTATGTACATATATATATATACACACGTGTATATATATATATATATGTATATATATATATATATACTTTGTGTGTGTGTGTATATATATAAAAAAGAATGAAAATCTCTGTTCTTATTCAAACAAGTATATGCAAAGCATATATATGCATATATATTTATATACATATATATATTTATCATACAAAATATATTCAAAATACTCAAAAGGACCCGAGATCTCATGGGTTAGAGAAAGGGGGGCCTCCCATGGTACAGAGAGCAATCCATCCATGTCATTATGTTGGAAGAACAAAATTAGAATTATTTTGAATGAAAAAGCATTTGTTTACTCTCCATCCTCCAAAGTATGTGCATCTTCTGCTAGGGTTGGGGAACGAGGGCAGAGTCTGAACCACAGTATGGTCTTATGGGTCTTGGGTGCACTGGCTGGGACTTTAAAAAAAAAAGAGGCATTTAATGGAATATTAACATGTGTAACCATGATATCAACTTCAATATGCATTCCTTTCTAGTGGGAGTTAATGGATTCTGAATAAATTACATAGTTCATGTACCTATTTAGAGTCCCTTTTGAAATCATTGCGTCTCTTGCTGCATTTTTTATAAGGTAAAAGAAGGATTTTCCTGACTATCATGCCCCACCTTATGCCGTATAAACCAAAATTCTTAGTGGAATATTTGATTGTGATAACTTAATACTGCACTATGATTTTTGGGACACCTTTTATTTTTTGCTGTACATGCATATAAACCTACATACCCCATGGTGTTCATCTCACCTGGTCAGCATAAGAAGTAAAAATCTGTGCCTGATAGCAGATCTCTCTCTTCCAATCTAACAAACTGAGGCCAGTTCACCATTCACCAATTCACCACCTCTTGAAATAACATCAAATTGAATCTGCTTCCCAAGTCTGAGGAACAATGGCACTCATGAATGGACAGATCTCATCTCTTGATACAGCAGTGATGAGAGACTCTTAAATCTCCCTATGGAAAAGTATGCCCTTCCTAAAGTCTTTTTCAGTAATTAATGATACTATGAACAAGACTCGGGGAACAGGACGATTACTTACCGTGAACCTCAGATCTGATTGCTGCAAATTGGTTGCTGGCTGTGGGGAGGAGGTAGGCGCTAGATAATTAAGGCTTGAGCAGCTGTAGACACTCAAGTATCTCCCTTCCCTCCCTTTCTTTCCACACGTGTCTACTCTGGCTTCCCTACACACTGTGTGTGCTCGTTGATCCCTTGTATTCTCATGGTGGAAGGAAGACAGGTTCTGCCCCAAGCAGCTGCACTCAAACTAAACCCTCAGAGTGAGAGCCCAATTCAAACAAGACAATGAACTTCCCCTCCAAAATATTAGTATTGTTTTGAGACCTCCCCCCTCCCTTTCTGTATAGAATGCCCTAATGAAATCAAAATGGGTTTGAACCCAGTTTTATTGACTTGGGACTATGGGTGTATCATTGAAAGTCACCTCAGAGACTATATGAAAATGGAAGGATGAATTAGGGTTAAATAAATGACCCAAGGTCACACAGATAGTAAGTGGCCAAACTGGATTTGAACTGGATTCTGACTCCAAAATCTACAATTTTCACTGTCACTATGAACATAGTGTTGACTCAACCACTATCAAGGGCAACTAGAGGGAGAAACTCTGAAGTAGGGTAAAGAGTAGATTTCAAATTTAGGAAAATTGATAATCAATCTAACAAGAAAAATTTAATAAAAGCTTACATTATGTCAGACTCTGAGTTGAGGGCTGGGTATACAAAAGTGGCATCTAACTGGTACTGCAATAAATAGGGTGCCAGATCTGAAATCAAGAAGACTCATTTCCCTGGGTTTAAATCTGGCCTCAGACTCTTGTTGAGTGATCCTGGGCGAGTCACTTAACCCTGTTTACCTCAGTTTCCTCATCTGGAAAATGAACCGGAGAAGGAAATGGCAAACCACTCTAATATCTTTGCTAAGAAAACCCCAAACAAGGCCATACAGAAAAGGAAAACCTGTTCTTTCCATCCCAAAGCATTTTAATAGATAAACGAAAGGGAGTAAACAGAGGCTTTGTTAGTCCATAAAAAGAAGCTATGTTAGTTCATAAAATCCTCAAGGAATTCATTCTTAATGGAAGAGCATGTCTCTGACTCGTTACTACTCTATGAATTCCACATAAAAAGAAGAGGAAAGAACAAAAACTCACTATTACAAAGGTATTAGACTTCAGGACAACCAATTTTGAGGAATTAAGAAATGTAATCAGCCTAGTGCACTAAGAAGAAATATGAAAACTCCAGAGTGTGGAGGGAAACTGAAGTATCCTAAGGGATATCCTAATTAAAGCACAGTCAATTACAATTCCTCTGAAAAAGGGAAATGAAAGGACTGAGAAGCATCTGTTGTGGATTCTTGAAGGACTGATGAAGGATGTATAGTGTGAGGTAAAAAATAAAATCAGACCTTGCCAGCACCAAAGGAGCAGTTTGGGAACTTGGTTGGGCAAGACTGGTGGCTGCTGGGAATGGGTAGCTTCAGGATGAATTGTTTGAGGCTGTTTTAGCCAAGGAGATAAATGAGAACAAGTATAAGGATTTTTGGATAATATAATGGTATCATAGAATTATAGAGGTCAAGAGACTTGTTCACATAGATGAAATCTATATGAAATGGGAGACTTTTTGCCTCCAGGAAGGCGAATCCATGGAAAGGAAACGAGATGCATAATAGCATCTAATGCCAAGATAATTTATTAAGACCTACTGTATACCAAGAACTATGTATTGAATTGTGGATACAAAGATAGAAATAGAATACAGTTCCTGATGTCATAAAGCTCACATTCTGCAGGGGGTGACAGGACATTCATCCAGATATACCTCCCATACACACACTCCTATATGTATATATGTGTGTGTGTGTGTGTGTGTGTATACCCACCCACACACACATATATATACATATACACATATATATACATATACACATATACACACATACACACACACACATATATATATGTATGTATATATGCATGATAATTTGAGGAGAGAATATTTCCAAAAATTAGGTCATTATATAGTTTTAAGATTTGTATAGCACCACTTTACATGTATTATTTAATTTAAATGTCACCAAAACACTAGAAGCTAGGTACTATTCATTATCCTTATTTTACAGAAGAGGAAACTGAAGATTAGAAAGATTAAGACATTTGCTCAGAATCATCCAAATAGTAAATTTTTGAGACTGAATTTGAACTAAGGTCTGCCCAACTTTAAGTTTGATCATCTAACCATTGTAGTTAGAATTTTGGGGATTAAGAAAGATCTCATGTGGGAAAAAGGAAAGGAAACTAATTTGATCATATAAGTAGCAGACATTAATTTCAGCCTGCGTTTTCTTCTCCACATGTTCTCTCTATGGATGCTCTTTTCCTCTCCTGTAATGGTAACCTCTATTGGAATAAATTCCATGGGGATATAAAAAGGAAAGATCTTAAATCTGGTCTCAGACACTTAACACTTCCTGCTGTGTGACCCTGGGCAAGTCACTTAACCCTAGCCTCAGAGGAAAAAAAAAAAAAAAAAAAAAGGAAAGGTCTTTTTTTTTTTTTTTCCCCTTTTGGTCTTTTCTTTTTCTGTTGATTAAATGTCTTTTGCTTTTAAATGTGTCTTTAGATGGGCTGGATATGAAAAAAAAAATTGGTGGAGGCTCATGAGCTAAGGTTTTGAATGGGTACAGAACTAGAGAATATCTTGAAGGGGGCTGGTTATCATCTCTGGGAATCCCTCTAAGGGGTGTCTTAGAGGTTACAGCAGAAATGGCACTTCATATTTCCATAGCACTTCCAGATTAACAAAGGACCATATCTATGTTGATATAGGTCATGCAAACATTTTATAGATGGGAAAATTGTACTTCACAGAGGTATCCATGCTCAAATAAAGAATCGGTTTTCAAAGTTAACAGTCTTAGGATTTAGAATTCAATGGGATAGTGAAAATCTAACCCAAGTCCCTGATTTTTACAGATTAGAAAAATAAGGCTAAGAAAGCTCAGCTCTCTTACTAAGGCTTTGTTGTTGGTTAAGTTGTTTTAGTTATATCTTATTTCTGTAACCCCACTGAAGGTTTTCTTGCCAGAGACCCTGGAGGGGTTTGCGATTCCCTTTTCTAGTTCATTTTACAGATGAGGAAACTGAGACAAACGGGGTGAAGTTAACTATCTGAGGTCAGATTTGAATTCAGGAAGGTGAGTCTTTCTGATTCCAGGCCCAGTCTTTTCTTCCTTAGGGTAACATATAACAAATAGCCATGATGGGATTCAAAGTCAGAGCCTTTGGCATTCAGCAATGCACTGATTATAAGAGTCACAGCTTCTATAATGCTACCAATCAAAACCTAATCTGTGCCGGTCACTGTGATCAGTACTACAGATATGAAGACAGAAATAAAATCAGCTTTGCCTTCAAGGAGTTTCCTTTGGGGGTTATAGCACCCACATCATCTGTTAAAAATGGAAAGAGCAGGGGCAGCTAGGTGGCACAGTGGATAGAGCACCAGCTCTGAAGAAAGGAGGACCCGAGTTCAAATCTGGCCTCAGACACTTAACACTTCCTAGCTGTGTGACCCTGGGCAAGTCACTTAACCTCAATTGCCTCAGCCAAAAAAAAAAAATAATAATAATAATAACCTTAAAAACGGAAAGAGCACAGACACTCTAATTCTGAAGTCCTGGGATCATATCCACATGTAATGCAGTATGAACCTGGACAAATCACTTAATCTTCCTCCATCTCAGCTTTCTCATTTGAAAAATCAAAGAGATGAAATAGATGGTCTCCAAAGTTCCTTATGCTTTTTTATCTAATACTATACATTATTTATTAATAAGAATTTTTTTACTCCAAACCATGTCCTGGAGAATACCTCTGTTTATAAGACAGTTTTTCTTTAGATCTCTTCACTATTCCTGCACAAAATGCTCAGGCCTCCACCCAAGCCTGTTTGTATCTCTCCCACCTCCCACAGCTGCTCCCTGAAAATGTTAGCTGGGACACCCATACCCTAGAGAAAAAGTCATTTAATAAAGAGCTGGCAAGCTTGGAAAATGCCAGTTTCTAAAAGAAAAGCCATTTATCCCAGGGAGTTAAGGGAATTTATATTCAACATTATGAGCCAATTTGCAATTGTTTTGGCAAATGATCTACAATTGGGGTGAAGCTAGGTGATTAAAGAAACAATGAAAACACAGAACTTATTTTTTGGAGCTAGACTCTTAGAGAAGTTAGCCTGTTCATATGTAGGGATAAAAGCTTAGGGTTTCTGGGGGCAACAGTCAAATGGGGGGAGGCTGCGCAAGAGTGCAGCTTCTAGGTCACCTAGTCAAAACATCCACAAACAAGAATTTTCTCTGGGAGTCAGAAGGACTTGAGTTTTAATTCTGCCTACAATGCTTACTGGCTGTGTGATTATTGACAAATCACTTGACCTTTCTTTGTGTCACCTTCTTCTGTAAAATGTTAATAGCAATAGCATCTATCTCTCAAGTTATGAGGATTAAATAGGATAATATCTGTAGGATGCTTTGTAAGCATTTAAAACATTGTGTAAACATGGTAATTGTGAAAATATGTATAGAAGAATTACACATGTTTTATATATATTAGATTGTTTGCCATCTAGGAAAGGGGATAGAGGGAAGAGAGGGAGGGAGAAAAAAAATTGGAACATAAGATTTTGCAAGGGTGAATGTTGAAAATTATCTATGCTTTGAAAATAAAATGCTTTAATAAAAAAATGCTATGCAAATGTCTTATTTTTACTGGTTATTCTGTCATTATGTGACGACTTTCAGTGAAGAAAGTCAATAACTCCCTAATTGGGGACAGCTCTAATTGCTAGCACGTTTGTTTTTATATGTTATTGTTTGGTCATTTTTCAGTTTTCTCCAACTCTACATGACTGTATTTGGGATTTTCTTGGCAAGAGATAACCGAATGGTTTGTCATTCACTTCTCTAGCTCATTTTCCAGATGAGAAAACTGAGGCGAGCAGAGTGAAGTGACTTGCCCAGAGTCACACAGCTAGGAAGTGTCCAAGACTGGATTTAAACAGAGGAAGATGAGTCTTCTTGACCCCAGGCCCTGAACTCAATGCACTATGGTACCACTTAGTTGCCTCTGCTTCTGTGTAAGACCTTCCAATTGTTTTCAGAATCATAGATTTAGTGCTGGGTTTCTAAACCAAGGGTTTGTGTATGCACGTGTATTCTGGATCCATTTGGCAGCTTGCTGAATCATAAAATCCTCAAGAGTTGAAAGGGTCCTTGGAAGACACTTGGAAGACTTTCTCGGAAGTTCAGTAATTTGCCTAATATCACTTGGCTGCCAAATAGAATCAGGATCCTGAGCCATGTCTCTAGTCTGGCACTCTTTCCACTATACCCATTCATGGCAAGGGCTCCATTCTTCATGTCCTGTGTGTCTTTCTCTAGATAGACCCCTGTGTGTCAATTCCTCTTTAGCTCACATTTCTTTAGTGAAATAAGGTTTTCATCAACAAACTATGCAAATGTGAAGATTATTATTATCATATCCATTTTACAGATGAGGAAGCTGAGGTCCATAGCCTCAGATTTAGTACATATCAAAGTTGGGATTGAACTCAAATCTTCTAATTCCAAATGTAGGATTCTTCTACCCATACTATACTCCTTTCTATCTTTTTTCCCCCCCTGAGGCTGGGGTTAAGTGACTTGCCCAGGGTCACACAGCTAGGAAGTGTTAAGTGTCTGAGACCAGATTTGAACTCCGGTCCTCCTGAATTCAAGGCTGGTGCTCTATCCACTGTGCCACCTAGCTGCCCCCCCCATACTATACTCCTTGCATTTATTATAAAGCTTCACAGACTCTTCTTGAGATAAGAATGTAAGAAAAACAAATTGGCAAATACTTATTGAACAATTTCTACAGAAAAGGCTGCATACATACATATATCATATATACCCCCATACATATATGTATAAATTATACCATATATAAATACATATGTATATATATATGTATACACACACGTGTTGTATGACAAAAATATATTGTTTGGGTCCTGTATGTCAGAAAAGCATGTTTACAAGAGATGGAATAGAAATGAGTGCTAAGAACTTCTCTGGGAAGGAAGTACAAATAAGTGGCAACCAGGCACTTTGAACATCCTTGCCCCTCTCCAATAGCATCATTCCCTAGAAGTCTCAGTCAATTCTTTGGCCTTATGGGAATTTAAGTAGTTTCCTGGATTCACCAAATTCAATTCAGCCCAACAGACATTTATTAAGCACCTACTGTATACTACACACTTGGGAATACAAAGACAAAAATGAAATAATCTTTATCCAGGAAAAATTTATAGTTTACTGAAAACACATGATGCTTATACAGATAAGTAAAAGTATAGAAAAAACATTTGTCTAGGGAGAGAACTAATGTTTTGGCATGATCAAGAAAGGCTTTCTGGGCAATTTATCTGTTTTGAAAGAATTTAATGATTCTACAAGTGAGAATGAGGACTTAATGAACTCCAAGGTCCCATCTAGTTTTAGAACCTTTGAACCTGAAGTTCTACCGGTTTGGCAGCTATGTGGTACAGTGAATAGAGCTTAGGCCCTAGAGCAAGGAAGACTTAAGTTCAAATGTAGCTTTTCAAATACTAACTGTGTGTTCCTGGCCAAGTCACTTCATCCTGGTTACCTCAGTTTCCTCATTTGTAAAATGAGCTGGAAAAGGAAATGGCAAACTACTCTAGTGCCTTTGCTAAGAAATCTCCAAAAGTGAGGACTGAAAAATGACCGAACAACAATAACAACCTACATAATTATAGACAAATCTAAGATGTGGGCCATATGAATGGAGAGAAATTTTGTGAAGGTCTTCCCACTTTTCAAGCTGCAGCCCCTTAACTCTTCACCAGTCAGGGCAAGAACAATCCCACCTTTGTCTTCATGGTTAGGTAGTCGTCAAAATGGGTTGGATCTTTTCAGCCTCCCTTGGTTTTGAATGAGAGCTCATCATTCTGCTTTGGTTAACACTGAATAGCGAGGGCTCACCCCTGCTAACTACTTAAAAACTAATATTGGGTTTGAAAAAACGGCTTTTTAATGATACTTAACAGCCCTCCAGAAAAATCTCATTAGCAGTCACCGAATCACTCGGGGTTGTGAAGAATAAGGTTTACATGCATGGAAGGAGGCCATTAACTTCTGCTTGTCTCTGATTTAAACAGAATCATGTGCCATGCGCAATTCTCCCTCCATTAGACCTCCCGGAGCTGTCCCTTCCTCAATACCTTAACCTTCCCATAATCATCACCCTAAAGCAAAGATTTGAAACACAGCTTTAGAAGTTCTGCAAAGATATGTCCCCCACGTCAGAATGGTTTCTTGCACGGCCATGATGAAAGGTGTGTTTGGAAGAAGAGAATGCAGTTGATAATTTCTTGGGAGCAGCAATCTATACAAGAACAACTATTGGAGAGTCTGAATGGACATTTCAGGGCCCTGATCCTAGGTGATTTCTTTAGTGAATATGATTTGGTTTATGAGTATAGGTACATGATTATTATCTCTAATAGTGAGGAAGACCTAGATACACATCATTTCACTACAGTTATAGCTGCAGATTATATTACATAGAGGCTAATAATAATAATCTGGTGGTCTAATACATAACCCACTTTATTATACAAAATAATTATCTAGCCTATGCTGTCTAATGGAGCAGTTAGATGGTGCAGTGAATAGAACACTAGGCCTGGAGACTGGAAGACTCATCTTTCTGATTTCAAATCTGGCTTCAAACACCTCCTAACTGTATGACCCTAAGTAAGTCACTTAACTCTGCCTCAGTTTCTTCCTCTGTAAAATCAGCTGGAGAAGGGAAATGGCAATATCAGCTGTGTGAGCCTAGACAAGTTACTTCACTCTGTTTGCCTCAGGTTCCTCATCTGTAAAATCAGCTGGAGTAGGAAATAGCAAAGCATTCCAGTATCTTTGCCAAGAAAACTTCAAATAGGGTCATGAAGAATTGAACACAACCAAACAACAAATATTGACTAGTGAGGAGAAACCACTATTCCTTTAGGTAGCCCACTTTATTTTTGGACAGCTCCAATAATTAGAATTTTTTCCCTTCTCTCCCTACAACTAATCAAGTCTAACTTTAACTCTCTATCTTTGGCTTCTTGCCCCTAGACTGCTCTCAGGATGAAACAGAGCAGACGGACAGAAATGGTGACTTTGTGCTCAGAGCATCTGAGTTTAAATGTTTATCCAGCCTTATAAATGGTGTGACCTTGTCTTTATGCTGAGTTTAAATGTTGCCTCAGTCTCATAAATCTGTGTGCAACACCTGTGGGCCTCAATGGGTTCTATAAAAGGAGGCAATTGGAGAAGATGACCTCTGAAGTCTCTCTCATTTCTGGATCTAGGATTCCATGAAGTCTAATTCTTCTTTCAAGGGAAGGGTCCTATTCTAAGGCTTGAGAATACTTGAAGACAACAACCTTGACTCTCCACCTCAGTCTTCTCTTCTGGTTAAACATTTTCAGTTCTTTAATTCCTGAATGACTTTGCATTATGATAGATTTGGCCTCCCAGCTTATCTCCCCAGATTCTGGTCTCTCTCCTATACAGAGATGAAGAAATAATCTTCTTAAAATATATTTTCATGAGAAATAACCCCATGAAATATGGTTAACATGATTGTACATGTATTATTTATATTGGATTACTTGCTATCTTAGAGAGGGGAAAGGGAAGAGGGGGAAGAAAAAAAATTGGAACTCAAAATCTCACAAAAAATGAATTTTGAAAATTACTTTTACATGTAATTGGGGAAAAAATAAAATACTATTATGTAATAATAATAATAATAATAATAATAATAATAATAATAATAATAATAATAAAGAAATAAATTCATTGTCAAGTCTATTGACATAGAATGATAGAGAAAATTAACATGGAAGGTTCTGGGGGGAGGGGGAGGAAATGCTCAACCTGAAAAATGGGGGCAAAACCAGAATCCCCTCAGGCAGGGCTTCTTAAACTTTTTTCTACTCATAATCCCTTTTTGCTGGAGAAATTTTTATGTGGGTCAACAGATACATATACCTAGATATATAGGTACATAAAATAGGTACATAAATAAAACATTTACTGATAAAAAAATTATATTTTGTGGTCCTCACATTCAGTTACAAAAATTCATATGGGGTTGTGACCCTTGTCCTAGGGACATAACAACAAACAACACTGAGGTAGGATCCTTGCTTTACTAAATTAAGTATCTACTATGTGCTGGACTCTGTGCTAGGTGAAAAGTAAAAAAGGAGCTCTTTCCTGCCACAGATATCTTACATCCTATAAGGACAGACACAATGTACCTTAGATAATGGATCTCGAGGCAGAAGGGACATGAGGCCAATTCTATCCCCTCATTTCATAGATGAGGAAAAGGAGGCTGAAAGATATAAAGATATTTGCCCATAGTTACTCAATTATTAAGTATTTTGAACAGACACCATCATCGACAATTACATTTATATGGTACTTGAATATGTGAGAAGTACCTGGCAAATATTATCTCAGCTGATCTTCACAAAAGTTCCCCCCCAGGGGAGGGGGTAAGTATTATTATAGACAGTTTGTAGATGAGTAAGTTAAGGATTATATGACTCATCCAGGATCCCACCAAAGCAAAACTAGAATTCAAGGAGTTCTTACTCCTGATCCAATACTCTATCCACTATGTTGAATACTGTATGTCTAGAACTGTGCCAAAGATTGGGAGAAATTAAAAAAAAAATTTAAATAAGACAGGATAGACCCAAATATTTTAGCTCCTACTAATTCCCTAGAGCTGACTATCCAATTTTCAAAGGGAGAAATCAGCAAATGCTAAATATCAAGGCCTCATTTATTTTTGTTCATTGTCTAGACTTTAAAAAATATTAACTTTAAAAGCATATCATGAATAAATTTTTTTTTTCAGAGAGATGGTTGTTAAATATTTACCAGCACACTCCACAGCCCTGTTCCTCATGGAGATTATATTCTGACCATCAGTGATAATTATAATATACAAAAAGACATACAGACACAAACTATGATCATAGTGGAAATACCAAGACAAAAATTAAATAATCGCTCTCCTCAAGGGAGGATATGAATGAAGACAATATGATCATGTTATTTAGAATAAATACAAGATAGTTGTGAGGGGGAGGCAACAATACTGGAAAGATCAAGAAAGGCTTCATGAAGAAAATGGGAACTTACACTGACTTAAAGTTAAAAGTATATGTATGTGTATATATATATACATATGCATGTGTGTGTATATATATATATACATATGTATGTATATATATATATATATATATATATATATATGTTATATGTATATATGTAAAGGGCTAGAACTGAGCAAATGCACTTGGATAATGGAGCACGTGAGACTAATTGCCAATTGGACAATTCTCTATTGCCACATGTTTGGAGGATAACCCTCCCCAACTATTCGGTGCTGGCTGGATTGGTGAGTGTGGACAAAGAAGGGGAAGGGACATGAGTGGGTGGAGTAGGAGGAGGAAATTGAGGCATTCTCTTAGAGGTGGAGAGAGAGGAAGGAGGTGTGGAGATTGCTAAATCTAATCCCCTGAGCAAGACTGCAAAAGATCTAGAATAAAGACTTTTGCTTATCCTGACTCTGGCTGATTCTAAGAGATCCAGGGCCCCAACATATGTACATATATATATATGTATATATGTATGTATATATGTATATATGTATGTATATATGTATATATGTATGTATATATGTATATATATGTATGTATATATATGTATGTATATATGTATATATATGTATGTATATATGTATATATATATGTATGTATGTATATGTATGTATGTATATATATATGTATGTATATATGTATATACATACATACATGTATGTATGTATGTATATATGTATATACATACATACATATATGTATGTATATAAACTCTAGGCATGTATATGTATTGGTATGTGTGTATAGAGATATAATAGAGATTTGTATGCATGCATGTACATTTGTATGTATATATTTTAATTTAAGCTTTTAATTTTTCAAAACATACATATGCATAGATAATTCTGCACCATAAGCCCTTGCAAAATCTTGTGTTCCATCCCCCCCTTCTTCCACCTCCTCTCCTAGATGGCAAGTAGTCCATTATATGTTAAATAGCACATATATTATATATATGTAGGTATAATAATACACATACTTATGTACATACATATATGTGTATTATATAAAGGCACATGTGTATAGGAGACATATAATGCAATGCATGTCTACACATGTGCACATATATGTGCACATACATATATTAAATTATACACATATCTATATACAGGTATATATGGGGTATGCATACACTTACATATAAGTCCATCAGAGAAGGGTCAAAGCAAATGCTGTGTAAGGTTTAGGGCAGTCAGTTCTCTCTGGGGTGTCAGAAGCACTTCCTTTTATTTTTGCTCCCTCATTTTCCTTCCCATGATCCCTCTACTCATCTCATAAAATAGTTTCCTGCTAATAGGAGATGGAAATAGGATGTCAGGGACTGCAGCTCCTATGAATCATTGAGGCAAAGTGATGAATGGTTCCAAGGGGGAAGACCTCCAGTGGGAGGGACATTGCCTCCAGATCACCATAGTTCAGGACTAGGAACTGTCCAGAGAGGAGTTGAAATTCTTGTGGAGTTCATGGAGGGAGATAAGAAACTTCTCTAGTAGAATCTGACTCATTAAAAGCACTATTGATAAAGTCAGGGTGGGGGCAATCAGAACTTTTCTCCAAGGTGCCGACAAGGCTGTCAACACACACACTCCTACAGAAGCATAGAAACCATGGAGCTTAGCACCTACTTAGCAGAAATAAGGAGTTAAAATAGGAAACTCCTAAAGAAATGCAAATCAAAATAAACCCAGGGTTTCATCTCACATCCAGCCAATTGCCAAAGATGACAAAAAATGAAAACAGTCAGTCTTGGATGGCTTGTAACAAAATGGGCACATTAATACACTCGTAGGGGAGCTGTGAATTGTTCCACACCGTTCTGCAAATCCATTTGGAATTACAGGAAGAAAGTGTCCATCCCATTTGACTGAGGGAATACATTGCTGGGCATATAATATAGAGAAGACAATTGGAAAAAAAAATATTTCCACACACCGAAATATTTATAGCAGCACTTTGAGTGTGAAAAAAGAATTGGAAACAAAGCAGATGCCCATCAACGGAGAAATCGACTGACTAAACAAATTGTGGTTTAAGAATTTAATAGAATATTATTGTGTTGTAGGAAGTGATGAATGTGATAAATATAAAGAAGCTTGGAAAGAAATATGAGTTGATGAAAAGAGAAGTAAGCAGAACCATAAAAACAAGGTGCAAAATGACTATAACTATATAGATGGAAAGAATAATAACAAAACAATTGCAACTGAATGCTATAAAAGTATAATGAATTAATGTAGCTTCAAAGAAAAGATCCAGGAAGACACCTCTCCCCACATTTTTACAGTGGTGGGGGATGATGTGTGAAATATTACCTATAAGGTTGGAATGTTTTTACATGTTGATTAGTTTTGCTGAATTCTCTCTCTCTCTCTCTCTCTCTCTCTCTCTCTCTCTCTCTCTCTCTCTCTCTCTCTTCTCTCTCTCTCTCTCTCTCACACACACACACACACACACACACACACACACACTCTCTCTCTCTCTCTCTCTCTCTCTCTCTCTCTTCTCTCTCTCTCTCTCTCTCTCTCTCTCTCTCTCTCTCTCTCTCTCTCTCTCTCTCTCTCTCTTTTTAAAAAAATTATTTGCTATAAGGGATGGCTCTCTGGGATCCAGAAAGGGGAACAAGTTATGAATATAGAAGATGTATAAACAAAAGACTTCAATGAAATATACCTTAAAAATAAAAATTGGAAAATGCTAGATGCAATGCTTCCTCTCTTTTTTAGTGACCTCATCCATACCCCAAGTAATGGCTTTTTGATGCTCTCAAGTGTTTTTTCTCCCTCCCCACAGAGGGAATTTTCCAGATATCTTTCCTTCCACTCAATGATCTTTTTTTTTTTTTTCTGGGGGAAAAATTGATCCTACGGATCTACAATTACAAGTTACAGCTCTGGATTAAACTCACCATTCTAAACAATGTTTACCATTGAAACATCTACATTGCCAAAGATTCGACTAACTTCCATGACATTTTGACACAGATATTTCCTTCTTCTCTCTCCCCTGCTTCTCATTTCTTTTCTTCCCCTTTTCCTCTGTGCATTTTATAATACCTCCAGGTAGTGAGCACCTGCAAATTCCTCTGTTGGATTACTTATTCCCTCTTCCAGATAATTAATTAAAAGTCTAAAATAGAACTTTACCTGAAGCCTCCCTGTATGTTACCCTCTAAGACATCTCTTCTCCAGTGGATATGTTGATATTTGCCACTTCCTGGTTTCCATTCCCTCCAAGCCAATGTGGAAAGGCCCAGGTGTCAACATTATTTTTCAAGCCCAGATGAGCTTCCTTTCCAGGTAGAATGTTGCCCAGAAGCCTTTCAGAGATAAAAACCTGTTTCTTCATTCCAGTAATCACTACTCCATAAGGAAGCAGAAATCCTCAGAAATCCCATTCCCCAAATAAAGAGACAGTGAATTAAAGGATCACCAGAAAGAGATCAAACATATATAACCATAGAATTGTAGAATGTCAGAGAAGGGATGAAATCTTAGAGCATATCTAGATTCCTCCCCTCATTTTGCAACTGAGAGAACTGAGGTCTGGGAAGGTTACCCACAGTCACCAACCTAGTGACTGGCAAAATTTCATGATCAAAGAATCATGGAGCTAAACCTAGATCCAGTCCAGACTTCTTATTTTAGATGCCGCTCAAGTGATAGCTTGTTTAAAGTCACCCATGGAGACAGATTCAGAGGTAGGACATCTGTCCAGACTTCGACACCAGAGCAAATACACTTTTTTCACTGTGATTCATTTTACACTATTCCTAAAGAATAATCTTCACTCAGTGAAAAATCTAATAGTTTTAGAGATTCTAGATCCTCTTCCAACTTAAACTATCTTCATATACTTTTGTACAATTAATATCTAAAATTTAGTCAGAAAATCTTAGTCAGTGTGACTTTCAGCAAATTTTTCTAGGACTCAGTTTCCCGATTTGCAAAATTAGGGAGATGAATTGGTGGTTTTTGTGCACCCTTCTAGTTTGAGAGCTCATAGATTCTCTCCAATCCAATTCAACCAAAATGTATTTAATAAATGACTGAACCTAATAAGTGAAAGTTAAATATCATTACCAAGTTCAGAGGCCTTTTAGTAAAATGCACAGCTGACTACAGGGCAACTAAGTCACACAGTAGGTTTCAGGAAGACCAGAACTCAAATCTGGCCTCTGACACATCCTAACTGTGTGATCCTAAGCAAGTCACTTCACCCTGTTTGCCTCAGTTTCCTCATCTGTAAAATAAGCTGGGGAATGAAATGGAAAACCATCCCAATGTCTCTGCCAAGAAAACACTAAATGGAGTCCCAAAGAGAAATGACTGAATAACACAGTTGACTCCAAATCCCCCTCTATCGTGTTTCACTTAAAATTTTCCAGTTTTTAAAAAGTTAAGACCTAGTAGGAGTATCAGGGAGGTTGCTAGGGTAGATCAGTTGCCACCTGTGGAGGGTAAGCCTAGGTTATTTAAAGTGTTAGAAGGTGTGAAGAGAGAGTCTGATGCTTGCTTTTACCAGAGGTAGTTTCCATAGAAGCAGACATAGTCACAGGCTGAGAAAGTAGAATCCCTGCATAAAAACAGACATTGTGTGATGATTATATATAAAAAAATTAAGTATCAGAACCTATTTCTTGTCACCCCCACCCCTCCAATGAAAGCACAGGCATCTGTGAATCACCCCCTATACTGCCTAGATAAGGCACTAAAGAGACCTGCTAAATCCTGCTGTTTAATTAGCAGACAGGGCAAAAATGACAAAAATAAAATAAAAAAACAAAACATGTTCCATCCTACTTCAGATACTTATCACCTGTGTATGGGAAATAGCTTATGCTATCAGTGGCTCAGTTACCCCATCTATAAAATGGGAATGATGAGTTTATAAAACCTACCTCAGTGGGTAGTGAGGGAGAAAAAAAAGATTTTATCAGCTCAAAGTACTTTGAGTCCCAACAACTGTGAGTTTTTACATCATCATCATAATCACCATCATAAATAGAAGTATAGTGTTCGTACTGGACTTAGTCTCTCTTTTTTAGGAGCAGGGAGAGTATTCTCAAAGGCCATTTATTCTGCCCCGTTCATTTTTCAGAGGATGATGAAATGGGATGCAAAAAGCTTAAGCCCAAGGCCACATGGGAAGTAGAATTCAAGGTCCAGATTTTCAGGTCAGAAAGTCTGATCACCGTCTTTTTTAGAGAATAAAGCTGAAACGTAGGGAAGTGACTTGGCCAATATACTAAAGAGAGGAAATGTGGGTAAGAAACAAAATGCCTTATCGAGAATTCTATAGATTCACTGATGAAACCAGGAAAGACTTTTATTCACAATTTGGCAAAAAATGGGTATCTGAAATCAGGCACATTCTAAAAACTCCAAAGCGTTATTTTTTTCTACCCCATTCCTGAAAAGCAGGTTTCCTACCTCCCCATTGGCTGGGTACTATAGAGGTTGTAACCTTAATTCTCCCAGCATGAATCTCTACTCCTAATTATATCTCCTCTTGGTGTTGTCCTTTTTTGGGTCAGTCCCTCCCCTGATTTCCCATTGATTGGATACTATAGAAAACCACCTAACCAAAGTGTCTAGTTCTCCCATTTGAATCTCCATCCATCATCACATTTCTTCTTAGCATTCACTTTATTTGGCTATAATTCAGTCCCCGTCCTCATGCCCCACTGGTTATTACAGAAGTTACCCAGAGCCCATAATTCCCTCTAATTCCCCTACATGAATGGCCACCCCTAATTGCATCTCCCCTTGATGTTCACCTTATTTAGACATAGTTTTCTCTCAAGTGACCATTTACAACCAGTTGTGTTCTCTGTCACATACACATTTTTCAACCCCATTTTTCCATAGTGTCAAAGGTTGTATTTAAACCCTAGTCTTCAATCTAGAATTGCTACTTAACTCAGTGTACTGTATCACATTGTGGATATATTAAAACAAGCAAACAAAAAAACTTTAGCACGTGATCTGAGCCACATAAATACAACAAGAATTGGGAAGGTGTCATGTGATAGTGGGTTCTTAAGAAGAAATATGAAAGACATATTTCTACTAACTTGTTTCCAAAGGACATAGATTGAAACCAGCTTCAATATCTGATGGATCTAGGCACTAGGGATCAACAACTCCAAGTTCAATATTCCTTCCTGTTTTCTGTCTTAGAGTCAGAGGGCTTAGGTTCAAATAATGACTTCTTCTCTTACCATTTGTGGTGAGCAAGAAACTCAACCTCTATGTGCCCCTGTGTTCTTAAATTTGAGATGAGAAAATTGGACTATATAGCCCCTGAGTTTCTTTTTAGCTCAACCCTCTATGTTACAATGATTGTCAATATGGAGAATCACTTAGGGGATTTTTTTTTCCATCTGTCATCAAGATTGATTCATGCATTACTATAATGGAAGTGGACACAAGGCAGAAGCTATGAATGCAGTTATTGAATGCAGTCATTCAAACCCAGGCCTCAGGGCAGGTCCCTGAGCTGAAATTTTGAATTATCAAGAGAGAAACTTCATATTAGTCTTTAAATTCTTGGACAGTGTAGACTCTGAAAAAATGGGAGGAGAAAGAGAGGAGAAAGGGGTAGGGAGAGAAGGAAGAGAGCTAGAAAGAAGAGAAAAAGAGAAGAGAAGATAGAAGAAGGAAAAGAGATGAAAGAAGAGATAGGTGAAAAGGGGGAGGAGAGACAGAAACAAGGAGAAAAAGAGAATGAAGGGGGAGGAAAGGAGAGCGAAAAAGAGAGAAGAGAGAGAGAGATGGAAAGGAAGAGAGAGGGGGGAGGGAGAGTGAGAGACAGAGAGAGACATAGAGACAAAGACAGAGAGAGAGAGAGATGGAGAGGAAGAGAGAGGGGGAAGGGAGAGCGAGAGAGACAGAACCAGAAAGAGACAGAGAGACAGAACGAGAGAGAGAGAGAGAGAGAGAGAGAGAGAGAGAGAGAGAGAGAGAGAGAGAGAGAGAGAGAGAGAGAGAGAGAGATGGAGAGGAAGAGAGAGGAGGGAGGGAGAGAGAGACAACAAATAAAAACATTTATGGCTGCCATTCCATCCTTTTCCGTGCAGTATAAAAATATTTTTTCTTTCTTTTCTTTTCTTTTTTTTTTAATCTCCCCCACCCCGACTCTGCAGTGTCAAGGTTGACTGTAATAAAAGGCAAAATACCGTGAATAGAACAAGCCTCCTGTTGTTTGACACATAACCTCCAAGGGCTGCTGGTGAGGATTAAAGAGATAATGGCTGCAGAGCACTTAGAGATCCTTGGGAGAAAATTATTGGAGAAATATGATGCATCCTGAGCAGTGGCTATTTACAAAAAAATGGCATCCTTCCTCTGCCTGCCTGGTCACACACAAAAAAGTAGAATTCTATTACACACCTTGCAGAATGATGGGAGAGTAATATTGGAAGGCCAAAAACTTCCAAGTTATGGATCTCCTTCAAATAAGTGAGTCATTACCTTCCACAAGAGATGAGAGAGGGAAGGAATTCTGATAGAGTACTTGATTTCACATTATTTTTCCATGTCACTTATTGCCTATGTGACCTTGGGTAAATAATTTCACTTCTTTCTGGAACTTGGTTTTCTTTTCTATATATAGCACCTGGGGTACTCCATCCCCTTGTAGATAAGGGGATAATTTATGGAAGTTTCAAGAAACTCACTCTGTGTGGCTACATTCACTTGAAACTCATGAATCCTTACCTATGTATTTTTTTTTTTACTAGTCAGATCACCAAAAAAGAGTTCACAATAAAAACTTTCAGTGAAATGACATAATTTTAAAAGTAGCAACATACAAACATATCATCAGTCTGAAGAATATTTACATGGGGAGAATATTTACATGAGAAACATAGGTGGAGGGTGACACTTAAAAGGAGCATGCATTAAAATGTCTCTATGCAAGTGACACATGTGATGAGGATGCTTACAAAATCAGGAAAACTTATTCATCAAAACATCAGAGTTGTTGATATCTCCTGGAAATGTCATCAATCATTGCTTCCTGATCACATAGTTCCAACTAGGTCTCTATATTATATCATTGAAAAACTTCTCTGAAAACTGATGTTTTATATCTGATCTCTATATAATCTTGGATAAATCACTTAATATTTCTAGACCTCAATTTCCTTGTGTGAGAGATGAGAAAGTTGAAGTAGATGGCTTCTAAAGTCTTTTCTTGCTCTTAACCTATGATACTCTATTTTCAATTTATGGGCTATATTTCTTCCAAGGCAAAAGGTAGACTATTTGATTTTTGTCTGCTAAGCTGCAGTGACTGAAAAGCCTCTCCCTGAGAATGTTTAAATGATTGATTTTTTAATTCATTAGCTTTGTCTCACAACCAATCACAGCTTAAAATAAAAGCCAATCAACCAATCAATAATAATTTGTTAATAACTTGTTATGTGCTAAGCACTATGCTAGCCTAGGTCCTAAGGAAGCAAAGGCCAAAATAATACCAAAACAATACTCAAAGAGCTAATATCGTCATGAAAGAAAGAGTACCCTTGCACTAATATAAAGTCTCTTTTTGAACTTACTTTCTCCCACTAGCACTTCCTAGTCCTAACCTTTTATTTGACTGGGGGCTAAAAAGTTCTAGTAATTCCAAAATGACCACTTATAAAAATCCTATGCTCCCCAAATTCATTTCACTTCATTCCACCAAAACCATTCCAAAGAAGGCCTGTGGATCCAAAATACTGTAGTTTTCCCCTACTGCTACTCACTCCTCAAGATCTGAGATTCATAAGCAAATAGGAAGAAGAAAAAAATAAAAACAAACAAAACCAAAACCAAAGAAGGTAGGACTGTTAAAAGAACCAAGCTCCTTTATTTCTTTTGTTTTAAATTCCTTCCTTTCATTTTCAAATGGAGCTGTTTTTGAAAAAGAGTTCCTTGGCTTTGAGAGACTTTTTCAACCTTGGACTGCAGCTATTTTTGTACTTGTCTTTTTAATCCCTCCTCTACTTTAATGTTCATCCTTGTTAAGTTGATTGTATGCTCATTAGCACAAATAGTCATGATATGGCATTTCAAGAATCACATTAAAAAAATCACACACCCCAAATGTTCGGTTTAGTAGTTTATCTACTCTCATCTAGAATCATGAATTCTATCTGCAATTTCAGTTTCTGTGTGGCCAGTCTTTCCGATAGCATCTTTGCACGTGATGTTCTACTTTGCACCTTGTTTTGTTCTCTTCCACACCTTTTTAGTTTGATGGTTCTCTTCCAGGACATTTACCCTGGAAACCCTTCCTAAGTCATTTTAGTCATAAATGCTACAGTCATTTGCATCCAATCAGAGAAGAGGATTAGCTCTACTCTTATCCGACTAGGTCTAGTCTAAATGGCAGTGTCATCCAGTGTAAAAATATAACTAGCGTACAAGGATTATGAGGAATAGCTTATTTCTTCTATCTGGTATGTGTGTGACCTTGGGCAAATGCTTAATATCTCAGAGCTTCAGTTTCCTCATCTGTAAGGTAAGGGAACTGCACAAGATTTAAGATGCTTTCCAACGTTAACTCCCTTGCTTTTATTCTTTATCCAACTGAAATAAATTGTAACTCAGTTCCTTTTAGCTTAGTTTTTTATTTTTTTAAACCAATAAATTTCCATGGATATTTTTACTATTAACTGAAATTTCTATTTCTATTTTATTAATTTTTTTCTCTTGTACCTTTTCTCTTTATCTTTGAGAATTGGCAAAACCTATTAATATATATTTAAAAATATAATGCTATATGAATATTCCACATCCATGAATCCTCCCTCTCTCTCCCTCTGTCTCTTTCTGTCTGTCTGTCTCTCATACACATACACATATCCAAACACCCCTCTTCATCTCAGTTTTTAAGGAAAAACTGACTAAACCTTAAAAGTATGTTTCTACCTTGTATAAGAGACTAAATTGGGTCATTACAAAAAAAAAAAAAAAAAAAAAAGATCCAAAGCATAAATATAGTTCCTACCTTCAAGGAATTTGCTATTTAGTAGAACCATGTGATCATGGATATAAAGGGGCAAGAGACTTTGGGAATAATCTAGAGGAAGGTAGGTTTTACTTATCAACAAAGCTCACAGAGATTAACACTTTTCCAAGTTTCTCCCATATCCAATCTGTTGTCAAGATCCTTTTTCTCTAACACTGGCAACACTCTGGGGGCAGGTCCTCATCACCTTACGCATGAACTGCTCTTATAGCTATAAGGGGGCAGGGGACATCTACCTGCCTCAAGTCTCTCCCCTCTCCAATCCATTCTCTACTTAGCCATGAACATGATCTCCCTACCATGTCACACATGCTCAATGAGCTCCACTGTCTCCCTATCATCTCTAATATCAAACATAAAATCTTCTGATTGGTGTTCAAAGTATTTCATTTACTGCCTCCACCACATGACTAGCCTACTTATATATACCCTATTTTCCTTTGTGCCCATGTATTCTTTGTCCCAGTGACACTAGAATTCTGGCTGTTCCTCCCACAAGAAAGTCCACCTTCCAACTTGACCATTTTCACTGGTTGTCTCCCATGCCTTGAATATTCTCTCCTCTCATCCCACCTTCTTTCTACCTTTCACTAGAAATTCTCCTCAATCTCCAGTAATTTTAGTGTCTTCTCTCTAAATGTCCAATATAACCCATAGATAGCTTATTTGTTTTCATGTTGTCTCCCCCTATTAGACCATTAGTTCTTTAAGAGTAGGAACTGCCTTTTGTCTTTTTTTTCTCTCCCTTTTTCTTAGTACTGTACTTGGAGAAGTATAGGCAAAAATAAATGTTTGCTAACTGACTGACAGATTCGGAATGTTTGGATTCAAGTCTTGTGCTCCATCTTTAGTAGCCATTTCATTGGCTCTTTCCATCTTTTATGAGAGGATTCTAGGATTTCAAAATGGGAAGGTCCTTGAAGAGCTTCTCTAGGCTAAAGATTCTTAAATTCTGGGTCACAGTACTATACATACAATATTTCATATATAATATAATATAAATAATATAAGATATATATTCTTAATTGAAACTGAGGGTCATGAAATTATGATTTGTTATCAGCAAATGTTTGATTTGTATACACATACACAAAGCACTGTGTAAAAAATTCTTGGGCAAAAAGAAAGCGTTTAAGAAGTCTTGCTCCAATCCAAGTTTCTCCTTTTACAGATGAAAAAACTAAGGCTTAATAATTTGCACAGGGCTATAGAAAAAATAAGGAGTAGAGCCAGGTTATGCACTCCTACCTTTTGGCTTCAAATCCAGTTCTCTTTCCCTGGTACCATATTCCTTCTTTAATAAAATTAGGACAGGAAGAGAATTTAAAGTGCTAGAAGCTCAGAAGATCAGAGATCCCCAAAAGCTGGGAGGTAGATAGAAGGATGGGAATCAGTATGGGCTTCAAAGAGAAGGAGGTCTTTGAGCTATACTTTGAAGGAAGGACAAGATATCAATAGGTAGAGCTTTCGGGGAGGATGTTCCAGAGATAGGCTACATATCATGAACAAAGGCACAGTATCTGGAAATGTATGGGTCACATGGAAAATTTGGTCCTGTAACTCCCGAACCTGGCTTTTGTCCACTTTACCGCTGGTTGGTGACCCTTGTCCTAGGCAATGTCACTCACGCTTCAGAAGCCACGGCCATTTCTAGCTTGTGTAAAGAATGGCAATGAACAAAACTGTATATATTAGAGATGTGTAGTTTTGTGTACATTGCTTTCTTTCCCCTATTCCTTGTATATAAAATTTCCATTTCATTTAGTGTTTGTTAAATTTAGAACACTTTTGAAAAGTAAATGGAAAGATAGCAACTACACTGATGAGGGAGGGGGACTACCACATGATAGAATCATTAGTTGGATAAATTAGAAATATTTAGCCTGGGGAAGAGAAAAAGTAATGAGAAAATGGCACTGTCTTCAAATATCTGAAGGGCTAAGTAAAGATAAAACTTCTTCTAAGAGATCCAATGCCTTCCTCTTTGCTCCCTTCTGTCTTTGGACTCCTCTCTGAGTTTTTCTCAGGCCCCAAGGGGTCCTTCCCTTCAAACATTAAACAATATAGAACATCTAAGTCATGCAAGTAAGGGGAGTATGATAAGGCTTCGTACAGGACCATCCTCCAGCTCTCCTGGGCCAGACTAAGCATCTGTCCACTCTAGGTAATATGGACTGAGGTGAAATCTTAGGGGTAGGAAGGAAGGATGGTGATGAGAAAGGCAGAAAAAAGGAAAAGGAAGGGAGAAAGGAAGAGTGGGAGAGTGAAGAGAGAGAGGCTTTTTATTCCTTCCAACGAAATGATTTCCTAATTCCCCCCTTTTCATTTCTGAAATGTTAATGACTCTTGAGCCTGGTAGAACAGAAACTTGGGAGCTCAGCAGGTTCCTATCACCTAAGGGGGCCTAAAAAGACAGAATGGGCTGGAGGAACTGCAGGTAGCAGCCTCATGAAGCAATTGATGTTGTTTGATTTTTAATGCATGAATATGTAAGTGTGAAAACTGTATTATTTGCAGGGGCAAGTGGTAGATAACAGAGTCATCTCCCTTTCCCCAAAGGACAGCTATATCCTGGTGGCCACTTCTGGTTAATGGAAGACTTGCTGTGTGACCTTAAGGAAACCTTTCCCCTCTCGGAACAAAATTGTCTTCCACTCAAAAATTCCATTTTTAAATAATAAATTAAATGTGTTATGGAAAACAACATTTTACATCAATGCAACCACCCAGACTTGTTTAATAACCATTTTCATTTAAAGTAATTTCCACGAATAAAATGTCATAACCATTTTTCATGTCTATTAGTACCCACCAACCTCCTTCTGTTTTACCTTCTTTTTCATTATAGCAAACATCTAACTCTAAATTTAAAGGTCATAATTAAGAATCCTTTTCCCAGGAAGAATCTGGAACCTTTTGGTGTTAAAGGCAAAACTTATGAGCTACCTCCTCCTTCCAGCCTCTCCTTGTGTCCTCAGATATTAAACCTCTAAAACCCTTCCATTAACCACCTTTTTTTTCTTATTAAAGCTTTTTATTTTTCAAAACATATGCACGGACAATTCTTCAACATTAGTTCTTGCAAAACATTGTGTTCCAATTTTCTCCCCTTTCCTCTACATCCTCCCCTACATGGCAAGTAGTCCAATATATATTAAACATGGTAGAAGTATATTTAACCATATATTTTTATTTAAGATGTAGAATAGGAAGAAATCTCAAAAGCCCTATACACGACTCTGATTGCATTGATGAGGATTTGGAAGTCCAGAGAGTCCTTTTGCAAAGTAACTTATACTTTACTTTTTCATTTATTGAATCTGTAATCCCATTGATGTGAACAACTCCCAGTGTGAAAATTCCATCTATCAATCAAGACTTATACTGTTCTGCAATTGATAAGTAATCCTCAAGCAAGAGTTCTTAAGTTGAAATCTATGAAATTTTGTTTTTGTTTATAATTTTCCTATTTAAATAATTAAATTTAATTAAATTCCTATTTAAATAGGAAATAAATTTAATTAAATAATTTAAATAATATAACTAGTTTCAATCAATAAGATTGAATAAGAGAGGCCTGAAGAGACTTATATGAAATGATGCTAAGTGAAATGAGCAGAACCAGGAGGTTATTGTATATGGCAACAGCAAGACTGTACAATGATCAATTCTGATGGATGTTGCTCCTCTCAGCAATAAGATGATTCAGGCCAGTTTCAATGGTCTTGTGATGAAGAGAGCCATCTACACCTAGAGAGAGAGGACTGTGGGGACTGAGTGTGGATCACAACATAGCATTTTCATTTCTTTGGTTGTTGTTTGCTTGAATTTTAATTTCTTTCTCATTTTTTTCCTTTCTGATTTTTGTATAAAAATTGTACAAATATATATGCCTATATTGGATTTGATATATATTTCACCTGTTTAGCACATATTGGATTACTTGCCATCTAGGGGAGAAGTGGGGTGAAGAGAGGGAAATTGGAACACAAGGTTTTGCAAGGATGAATGGTGAAAAGTTATTCTTGCACAAGTTTTGAAAATAAAAAGCTTCAATTAAAACTAATGAAATAAAATTAGTTTCCTTTGATATTCTATAGATTTCATTTTGTACATTGCAAAAATGTGATTCTGAGAGGGTACTCATAGACATCATGTCAAAAAAGTCCATGACACGTATGCATATATGCATATGCATACACACACATATACACACACACACACACAAACAAATCACATGTAGTTAAGAACCCTTAATCTAAAAGGAATGACTGTTTATTTTTTTTTTATTTGCTTTGTTTTGTTCTTTGTTATTTTTTAAAGTAACTTAGAATGTTGAGGATAGTGAAAAATTAAGTGATTTGTCCAGGATCATACAATCAATGTGATTCAGAGATTTTGCACTTAGTAGGGTTTTTTTCCCTTTTAAATAAACATAGTTCCATATATATCATTTTGCCCAAGAAAAATCAAACCAAAAGGGGAAAAAGAAAAAAAAAAAAAAAACAAGAGAAATAAATAAACCAACAAAAAGTTGAAAATAGTTTGCTTTGATCCACATTAAATTTCATAGATCTCTCTGGTGGCATATTACATTTTCCATCCCAAGTCTATTGTAATTGTCTTAGATTATTATAGAACTGAGATGAGCCAATTCTATCATAGTGGATCATCACATAATCTTGCTTTTATTGTGAACAGTGTTCTCTGGTCCTGCTCATTTTCTGTATCATCAGTTCAAGTAAGTCTTTCCAGACTTTTTCTGAAATCAGCTTGCTCATCATTTCTTATAAAACAATAATATTCAAATATAATCTTATAACTATTCCTTAACTGATGGTCATGCGCTCAGTTTCTAGTTTCTTGCCACTGCAAAAAAGAGCTGCTGCAAACATTTTTACACATCTGGGTCTTTTAACCTCTTTATAATAGGGATTTAATAAATGTTATTGCTCAACAATTCTTCAAGTAGATTTACACAAATCATATCTTTCTCAGCTAAAAGGGAGCTATGGTCCAATCTTATCATTTTACAGATGGGAAAACAAATATCCCATGGGATTTTCACCAGTAATCTGCAACAAAATTGTTGTTTTTATTTTTTAATTATTTCTTCTATTTTTACATAGCTGTCAGTTCTGCACATTGACTCGTTTATCCAATAAAAACTTATATAAAAATAGTAAATTCCAAGTAACTTACTTGATAGACCCTGGGTTATGATAAAGAATGCAATTTGACTGCTCTGAACCTCAATTTCCATATCTAGAAAATGGGTATAAATATGTTTCATGACCTACTTCATTCTTTAATGCCTAAATTAAAGTGCCTCTTATTTTCAAGTAAAAAATAAGAGATTATCAATAATGGACAGAATCAGCTACATCCAGAAAAGGAACACTGGGAAATGAGTGTAAACTGTGATCATTTTATTTTATATTTTTTGCTTTTGTTTTTCTTCCCAGATTATTTTTACCTTCCGAATACAATTCTTCCTTTGCAACAACAACAACAAAATTCGGTTCTGCACATATATATTGTACCTAGGATATACTATAAGATATTTAATATGTATGGGAATGCCTGCCATCTAAGGGAGGGGGTGGAGGGAAGGAGGGGAAAAATTTGGAACAGAAGGGAGTACAAGGGATAATGTTGTAAAAAAAAAAATTACCTATGCATATGTACTGTCAAAAAATGTTATAATTATAAAAATTAATAAAAAAAAAAAGAGATCATCATCCCCGGACCCTCTGTGTCATGAGAGACTTTTGACAGAAAAGTTCCACATATGAAAATGAATAATGATACCAGCTAGCATTTACATGGCAGCTCCCATACAACAATCACTGTTGCAAGTGCTATACAAATATTACTTCATTTGATCCTCATGATATCTCTGGAAATTTAAGTGCTTTTTTTTGTTGCTCTTTTTTGGGTATTTCAGTCCTGTCCAATTCTTCATGATCCTATTTGGGATTTTCCTGGCAAAGATTCTGGAGTGGATTTTTTCATAGTTGAGGAAACTGAGATAAACAGAAAATAAGTGACTTTCCCAGTGTCACATAGCTAGAAAATGTCTGGGAACACACTTGAACTTGGTCTTCCTGACTCCAGACCCAGAATTCTACCTATTGTATTACCTAGATATTCCTGAAAGGCTATAAGAGAAATAAGGGTTAGCTCTGTGACTGCATTGGAATAGGGAACTCCCAGGTGAGGAAGCTCTAACTACCGATGCAGGTCAACGGAGCTAATTATTTGTAGCCTTTGAACCTTGTCATTTATATCTTGGACATTGACAGGTTAAGTGATAACCAGAGTTATAAATCCAGTCTGTCAGTGACAAGACTTGAATCCAAGGCTTTCTGACAAGCTCTTGATTCACAACTGCTATAATAATATTCATAACTACCACTATAACAAAAATGACAATGATGTTGATATTCACAACTGGCATTATATAGTGCTGTAAAATTTTGCACAACACTTTATATGGACAATCCCATTTGGTCTTCATAATATTCTTGCTATCATTTTCTCCATTTTACAAAAAAAGGAAATTGAGACTGAGAAGTACATGATTTTCCAGAATCATACTACTAAGTGTCTACAGCCAATATTGAAAGGGAAACCATGATTTAAAAGTCCAAAGTTTAAAATTAACATAAGGCACTATGCATGTGGATGCAGAAATATACCCCGTTCCATTGTCTACATCTATCGGAGAGGTTCTGGACTGGGTTCTCCATGTGCCAGCAGATGGAAAGTGACAGAAACAAGTGATTCCCCTCTCCTCCATGACTTCATAGCTTGGGGCTCCGAAACCCAGGAGGTCCCTTTGGTGGGATGTACATGACAACCCACTTTTACTCAAAGGACAATCCAAACAAGTCTGGCAGCCGGGTAATTAGCTGGGTTCCTGGGCAGACTGGCTTTTGGCACTGATGGATGGAGAGAGGAAGCCAGAAATGACAACAGGAATGTCAGAGACAAACTTTGTTCATGCAGCAAGAGCAGAAGCTTCAGGCGTAGATTTGATAACAGGGTCTGCCCAGGGGCAAAATCTTCAAACAGACAAAGCTTGTAATATTGGCAATGATTCCTTCTCCGCCCTTCATTTATTTCATTTATTCAACAAACATTTAATGAGTTACAAAGTCCTGTGCTGAGTGCTGAAGGAGATTGAAAGATTAATAAAACATAGCCTCTGACTTGGTAGGAGCTACACATATACTAGGGGAAATAAGGTATTTTTATAGACCAAGTAGTATAATCAAAGGATTCAGAACTCAGTGGTACTTTAAAACAGAGTCTTGCAACAGGGGATGTCAGAGCTGGGAGGGAACTTAGAACAGGGGGTGTCAGAGCTGGGAGGGAGCTTAGAACAGGGGATGTCAGAGCTGGGAGGGAGCTTAGAACAAGGGATGTTAGAGCTGGGAGGGAGCTTAGAACAGAGGATATCAGAGCTGGGAGGGAGCTTAGAACAGGGGATGTTAGAGCTGGGTGGGAGCTTAGAACAGGGGATGTCAGAGCTGGGAGGGAGCTTCGAACAGGGGATGTCAGAGCTGGGAGGGAGCTTAGAACAGGGGATTCAGAGAGGGAGGGAGCTTAGAACAGGGGATGTCAGAGCTGGGTGGGAGCTTAGAACAGTGGGTGTCAAAGCTGGGAGGGAGCTTCGAACAAGGGATGTTAGAGCTGGGTGGGAGCTTAGAACAGTGGGTGTCAAAGCTGGGAGGGAGCTTCGAACAGGGGATGTCAGAGCTGGGTGGGAGCTTAGAACAGGGGATGTCAGAACTGAGAGGAAGCTTAGAACAGGGGATGTCAGAGCTGAGAGGGAACTTAGAACAGGGGATGTCAGAACTGTGAGGGGGTTAGAACAGGGAATATCATAATTAAGCAAAACCTGAGAACAGAGAATATTAGAGAAAGGAAGCATATTATAGATCATCTTACCCAACCACAGATGAAATAGCTATGACCCAGAGAGAAATGTGATTGCCAAGGTTACCCATCAAAGATTCAGGCTCTGGTTTCCCAAATCTAATTCTCATTCTTCTGCACCATACTATCATTCAACACTGAATATAAGAATGTAATACCAAAGAGTGACAAAATAAGGAAAGCAATAAGGATTACTGGTACCTAGGCTCTTACTGGGTCAATGGCTTTCCTCCAAGGAAGTATCTTCCCTAAGGCCAGTTGGTTAATAAGCTTTTACTCTGTGCTATTACTGTGTTAAGCATTGAGGATACAAAGAAAGGCTATTTTCAAGATTTTTGCCCATAAGAAGTTCACATTCTGATAAGGTGAGGTAATATACTATATATAAACACAACATTAATCAAAATATAAGTGTAAATGAAAATAATTTCAGAGGGAAAGGACTCTGGTAAAAGAAGCTGAGGGTAAGGGGTAGGGAAGAGAGATCAGGGAAGGTTTGCTACCAAAAGTAGGTTTGGGGCTGAGTCTACATAGAAATCAGGAAATCCAGGTACAGAAACAAGGAAGAAAAGGATGTCAGACTTAGAGGAGAGCTGGTGAAAAGACATCTAGTCACTGGTAGAATGTGGCAATCAAGAAATAGCAAGAAAACCATACTGCTATATTATAAAATATAAAAAGATTAGAAATGTAAAGCATCTGGATTGTGAAAGACTTTAAAGGTAAATCAGAGAATTTGAACTTTCTATGTGATTACAGACTACTGTTGTTGTTGCTATTCAGTTGTATGTTGTTTTATGACTCCATTTGAGATTTTCTTGGCAAAGACTCTGGAGTGGTTTACCATTTCCTCCTCCAGATCATTTTATAGATGAGGAAACTGAGACAAATATGGGCAAATGATTTGCCTAGGGACACATTTGTGAGTGTCTGAAGCCATATTTGAACTCAGGCCTGATCCTCTATCAACTGTTTCCTGGCTACTCTAGAGGTAGATACAAGGGAACCACTAGAGTCACAGAAGTTATATAGCTTGACCTGAGCTTGTATAGATGTATAGAAAGGTTGTCTGCAATGGGATCCATATTTGGAAGAGTCTGACTCTATTATCTAAAATGAAAAAAAAATCAAATGGATTAGACTATTATATTCTGATGAAAGATCTGTCCATTGAGTACATAGATCATGGAAAGGCACTGTAGATGAACAATGAGTTGGGCCCAGAACTGAATAGAAAGAAGCTAACTTGGATTAGTACAATCTAAAGAGAACTGGCTTTGAACTGTGTCCAATGTTTACTACTTGCATGGCCTTATATCATTTATACAGTCCCACTTTCCTCATCTATGGAATAAGGGGATATGACAACATAGCCACTGAGGTCCATTCCAATTCTAGAAATATGACACTATGGAATAGCATAATGCTCTTAATATCCAAGCTTCTGAGAATGAAGGCCACTGTTTTTAATAACAATATTTTCTCAGTGATACTCTCTTTTTGTGAATCTTGGGACTACCCAAGGAAAACAGAGACAAATATGGGCCATGATGGCCATAAGTTGACAGAAGCTTAAAATTAATGAGAAGGAAAGAAAGAAAGATAGAAAGAAGGAAAGAAAGAAGGAAAGAAAGAAAGAAAGAAAGAAAGAAAGAAAGAAAAAAAAAAAAGAAAAAAGAAAGAAAGAAAGAAAGAAGGAAGGAAGGAAGGAAGGAAGGAAGGAAGGAAAGAAAGGAAGGAAGGAGGGAAGGAAGGAAGGAAGGAAGGAAGGAAGGAAGGAAGGAAGGAAGGAAGGAAGGAAGGAAGGAAGGAAGGAAGGAAGGAAGGAAGGAAGGAAGGAAGGAAGGAAGGAAGGAAGGAAGGAAGGAAGGAAGAAAGAAAGAAAGAAAGAAAGAAAGAAAGAAAGAAAGAAAGAAAGAAAGAAAGAAAGAAAGAAAGAAAGAAAGAAAGAAAGAAAGAAAGAAAGAAAGAAAGAGAAAGAAAGAAAGAAAGAAAGAAAGAAAGAAAAAGAAAAGAATGGAAGAAAGAAAGAAAAGGAGGGAAGGAAGAAAGAAAGAAGATAAATTATGAGAAGTGGATAAATCAATGAAGCATTTTTTGAGCACTTAATTTTGTTTCAGGAATACTGCTAACATCTGGAGATGGGAAAACAAACAGTACAGACAGTTCCTGCCCTCAAAGCGTTCACATTTTAAGAAAGAAAGACAGTCTACAAAAGGAACCAGAAAGGTTCATACTGGGGAAAGGCAGAAGTAATGGGTAAAGTGAAGGAGGAATAAAAAAGGAAATTAGTGGAGAATAAAAATTTGAATGAAGTGAAGCATGATGGAAACTTAAAGGAGAGATTTGTTTCTTCAAACTGAGAGATGATTAGCAAGGAGTAGGAGAAAAAAGAGGAAGAGGGAAAGGAAAAGGAGGAAGGAGAAGAGCAGGAAGAAGAGAAAGAAGAAAAAGAAGAGAAGGGAAAAGGGAGTAAGAGGAGAAGGAAGAGAAGGGAAACGAGAAGGAAGAGGAGAAGGAAGACAATAAAAGGAAAGTTTGGTATTAGAACCTCTGTATTCAGGTTCTTCCTCTTTGCTTAGTATTTTAATAAGTTTGGGCAAGTCACTTAACCTCTTCAGGTCTCAGTTTCCTCCTCTGTAGATACAAGAGATTGGATTTTGATAACCTTTCCAACTCTAAATCTATGACCCTCTAAACCCATTTCCTCTTTGTATTTGGACTGAGCCACATTCCCTATTTCAGTCTCCTGATTCAGAGCTCAAACATCTTGGTTACTATTCCTGCCTTGGGTGATTGGAGGAGATCTAGAATCCTAAGTTTCCTTCTAATTCTAAGTTTAGGATCCTGTCTGACCAGAGAAGTGAATTTATTGGTTCATGAGAAAGGCTACTTACTAATATAGATTGGCATTTTTCCTATAATTCAAAGGCTTAGAGACTTTTGCAGAGATCCTAATAGGTAGAATGGTATACTCAAAGTCATATATATCTAGCTTATGTCAGAGGCAAGACTTAAACGCATATCATCCTTATATTGAACCAACTTCATAACCTGTAAGCTGCCTGGTCTTTTCCAATGAACCTATAGTGAGAATTCCAGGCTAGATAAAAACCTAGAGAGATTTACATGAAGAGATGCAAAGTGAAATGAGCAAAACCAGGAAGACATTGTAGATAGTAACAACAATATTATGTGATAACCAACTCTGAATGATTTAGTTATTCTCAGCAATTCAATGATCCAAAACAATTCCAAAATCCTATGAAGAAAAAATACTATTCACAGACAGAAAAAGAATTGATGGAATCTAAATGTATACTGTTTTCACTTTATTTTTTTCATGTTTTTTTTCCTTTTCGTCTGTTTCTTCTTATACAAAAAGACTAATATGAAAATATGTTTTACATGATTGCATTTATATATATATATATGTATATATATAATCTATATCAAATTGCTTATTATCTCATGGAGGAAAGAGGTGAAGGAGGGAAAGAGAAAATTTGGAACTCAACAATTTTAAATGAATGTTTAAAATCTATCTTCACATCTAATTAGAAAAAATAAAATACTATTAAAATTTAGGCTAAATAAACAGGAGAGGAGGACACTACCACCACCAAAAGTATTTATGTTGGGAGTAGGGATGATGGAGGGGAAAGGTCAGGTTTTGAAGCAAAACCCCCTAAGACTACTTATAAGTATCATTTATCTAATTGATAGTGTAGACCCAATTTATTTTTCCCTTGAATGAACAAAAAAGCATTATTAAGCACTTGCTTTGTGCCAAGCATTATGCATAATTTCCTAAATTATCAACTTTTAGCATGATAGTGTCAAATTCTGATCCAATGCCATGGTATCTGCCCAATGCACTATAGGTAACATCTGTTGTTGCTTTTGATGATGAACTTAATCCCTAGCATCTTTAAAAATAGAAACTCAGCATCATCGATTTAAAACTGGAAAGAATTTCACAGGTCATCTATTCTAAAACCCCATTTTATAGAGAAAATAAATGAAGAGCATGTGCTATTTTGATAAGCACCAAGAGTTCTATTGCCTTTGGTGGTGAACCATTGCTACTCAAGTACATTCTCAAGGGCTGGCTGACCCTCTTGCTGGTAGGGTTTATCATTCTCCCTGGTTGGTCATCTTGTTCCCCCTTCTCCCTTTCAGGAAGCTTTTTGGATTCTCTGCCACTGCTGTGGGAAGTGGGAAGACAAACAGATAAGCTAAGAGCCAGTTGGGAAACATGGAGGAAATAGCAAATTTTCCCCTTAGAGACTCTTTATTTTTACCTTCCCACTTTCTGTGCCATTCAGATGAGAGCATAGCCAGCCTTCTAAGAAAGGGGGGTGTCTAGAGTTCGAGGGAAAGACAACAGATGGAGAAATAATGAAGTCAATGGCAGACAACAGAGGTTTTCTGTAAAGGGACCCTCTAAGTGTAATGATGCTAGATCAGTAGAGACATCAGACAGCCCAGAAGGAAGATCCAAATCTGTCCTTATTTTTCATATGCTTTCCTATTGCCCAAGGGAAATACTAAATTAGAGTTTTTGATGAGCTTCTGACAAAGACCTTTCTCAGAATCCAGGTCTATCCAGGGCTATTGCCTCACATCCAATTCCTTTCTTGGTTTGCTTGCCTTGCTGCTTCCTATGGTTCTCCTACACTCTCCCTAACTTGATTTCCAACTGTGTGCTGCGCCATATTATTTGGGGTTAAATAAAATGGTGAAAGGAATTGTTAGACCCTTCTAAACTATGACCTTTAGTTTCTAAGGTCCCTCCCAAGTCTGACATCCCATGTTCTAATGTCCCACCCAACTCTGATATTCTCTGTACTAATCTTTGACATTTTATAAGTTCCTTCCCAGCTTTGATCTATTTTAAATCTAAGATCTTGAATGCCTTGTTAGGTTCTAAAATCCTTCCTGGTTCTGACATTCCATGTTCTAAAGTTCTACCTAGTTGTAACATTCTTTAATTTAAGATCTTGAATGTTTTATAGGTTCTAAGGTCCTTCTAATTCAACATTCCATGTTCTAAAGTCCTGCCTAGTTCTGACATTCTTTAATTTAAGATCTTGAATGTTTTATAGGTTCTAAGGTCCTTCTAATTCAACATTCCATGTTCTAAAGTCCTGCCTAGTTTTGACATTCTTTAATTTAAGATCTTGAATGTTTTATAGGTTCTAAGGTCCTTCTAATTCAACATTCCATGTTCTAAAGTCCTGCCTAGTTCTGACATTCTTTAATTTAAAATCTTGAATGTTTTATAGGTGCTAAGGTCCTTCTAATTCAACATTCCATGTTCTAAAGTCCTGCCTAGTTCTGACATTCTTTAGTTTAAGATCTTGAATGTTTTGTAAGTTCTAAGGTCCTTCCCAACTCTGATATGTTATGTTTTAGTATATCTTCAAGCTCTGATTCTTTTATAAGATCCTTTCTCACCTGACTGTTCTAAGGTCCTAACCAACTAGCTCATTGTTGTTGTTCAATTGTTTAGTCATATTTGAATCTTTGTGACCCTGTGGACCATACTGTCCTTGGGGTTTCCTTGGCAAAGATAGTGGAGTTATTTATCATGTTTTTCATCAGTAGATTAAGGCAGAGGCTAAATAACTTGCTTAAAGTAAAAAAGCTAGTAAATATCTGAATCCAGATTTGAACTCAGATCTTGCCTCCAAGATGAGGACTCTATGCACTGAGCCACCTAGCTTCCTGGCCAGCTTGAAATATTATTCAATCAACAATCCTGTGAGATAGATGCTATTATCCCCATTTTAGAGATGAGGAAATGGAGGCACTGAGGTTTTTTTTTTTTTTTGGGAGGGGGTTTGTTGGGGTTTTTTTTGCCTATATTCACACAGCTGCTAAGCATCCAAGTAAGTAACTGAGACTTTGCAAACTCCAAACCCAACAGTCTACCCATTAGGCCACCTAGCTGCATATAACTTGCTTACTACTGCCTAGCTGGTATGTGTGAGGGTCAGGGTCTGAATCAAACTCTAAGAGGATCCAGCCAATTCCTTCCTTTCTAGCTTTGATGAGCACATCTCATATTTGCACAAGAAAAACTGTGTGAGATGGATATATGCAAAGGAAGTCTGCATCCTAGGCTCTGATGTGAGGGCAGTAATTGACTCCAAGAGATATGATTGAGTTCTGGGCCAGTTTCCCATGCTACCATTTTCTACTTGGAGCCCTGGACTTGACCCAACTTCTATATGTGTCTAGTCACTCTACTACACCATCTTTTCCATGTCTCCCCAGGAGTCCAATTCAATACTGATTGATTCTCCCTGGATGCTCCTTCATCCCTTCTTGTCCTAAAGGAAGCATAGAACCTCCCTTTTGTGAGGCTGTCTAGAGTTTTGTTTTGTTTTGTTTTTAAACAGTGAACAACTACCAGGAAGCAAACAGGATAAAAATAAGTAGGAGAAGGTGTTACAGGAATTCTTAAAAAGCCCATTCATAAAAGTCAACTCCGGTTCTTATTAGAACATAAATAGGAGCTGTCTCCCAGCTTTCTTCTTGTTCTTTAAGGCAGGGCTTCTTAAACTTTTTTTTACTCATCACTCCTTTTCATCCAAGAAATTTTTAGACAATCCCAGATATCTAAGTCTATAAAATACATCTACAAATGAAACATTTATTGATAATAAATCATAAGAAATTTATTTTTAAAAAGTCTCTGATGCACATAGAATTTTACCATTGATTAAAGATTAGTATACTAATTATATAATTATACAAATTAGTATACTCATGAGACGGGCGTGATTTTTTTATTTTTACATAAAGAATTAAATATTTGATACCTTTTACTGTTGCCAAATTTTTCTGCAATCCCAACATTCATTTATGCTAACCCAGATGGGATCACAATCCCACAGTTTGAAAAAAAATTGCCTTAAAAGATTAAATAGAGTTCAGAGCATTAGTTAAGCACTTATTAAGTTCCTAAAATTCTGCTTATTATTGGGGATAAAAAGATTAAAAAGAAATCATCTTCATTCTTTTTTTATTTTTTGCTGAGGCAATTGGAGTTAAGTGACTTGCCCAGGGTCACACAGCTAGAAAGTATTAAGTATCTGAGACCAGATGCAAACTCAGGTCCTTCTGATTTCAGGGTTGGTGTTCTATCCCCTGCACCACCTAGCTGCCCCAATCATCTTCATTCTTAAGGAATTTATATTCCACATCAATTTCTTAAAGTTTGTTCCACATAAGCTTCCCTGTTTTGTTTCATTTTCTTTTTAACTAAAGTTGGATAGCTAGGTGGTACAATGGATAGAGCTCTGGTCCTGAAGTCAGGAATTTGAAACAAGTTCAAATTTGACCTCAAGTATTTTATTTTATTTTATTTATTTAAATATTTTATTTATAGGATATACTATAAGATATTTAATATGTATGGGAATGCCTGCCATCTAGGGGAGAGGGTGGAGGGAAGGAGGGGAAAAACTCGGAACAGAAGGGAGTACAAGGGATAATGTTGTAAAAAAAAAAAAAATTACCTATGCATATGTACTGTCAAAGAAAATGTTATAATTATAAAAATTAATAAAAAACAAAATAAAAATAAATAATTAAATAAAGGTTTTATTTATGTTACCCTAGACAAATCAATTAGCCCCAATTGTCTCCAAAAATAAAAATAAAGTTGGTGCTTTCTTTGGATCATAAAATATCTAAGGAGGGATGCTTGAGATCATTTTGCCTCACCACTCTTGTTTTGTAAAGAAGGAAACTATGGTTTATGGCCCAAAAATGGCACAACCATCATTGGAATCCAAGTTTTCTGCCTACCAACATGGCGCACTTTTCACTGCATTCACTGATTTTCTTCTAGTCTTTGGGGTCTGTAACCATCCTCCCATCATACTACAGATTTAAAGATCACAGAATGGGATTATCAGATTTTACAAAGAACTCAAGTCTCATTTATGATTCTGGGCTTCCTTTGGACTGGAATCTATACCTAAACATCTTACTTTTTACTAGTAATATCATCATAGTTGCCTTCAAATATATAATGGGCAGCCACATAGAAAGATTAAATTTGGCCTACTTACAACAGAATAATAAGACACAATGGTAGAGCTAAATGAGGCAGATTTTTTAAAATGAGTATTTGAAAAATAGAGCTATGCTAGGGAGGAAATGGCAGATTTCGAAGGAAGTAAATTCCCCATCTGTGAATGTCATTGAAAAGTAAGATGAGAAGCTCTTGGTGATTTTGAGCAAAGATTTAGGCAAGTATTCCTCATAGGTGGGGGTTGGATCCAATGTCTCTTTCTGATTCAAAAATTCTGGGATATTCATCTTCACAACAGCATCCAGATGATAACACAAGACCCAAAGTAGATATCTGAGAAGTTCTTCATGGTCAGAGGTCTTTTATCAATGAATTTGAAATCAGTTCTAATCATTTTAATTAAGCACAGCAAGCATTTATTGAATACTTATGAGTACCATGTGTTGGAGGCAGTTGAGCAGTACAGTGGATAGCGAGCTGGGCCTAAAGTCAGGAAAATCTGAGTTCTAATCTGGCCTCAGACACTTTCTAGTTATATGACCCTTGGCCTGCCTCAGTTGACTCATCTGTAAAATGCCCCTGTAAAAAAACTATAGTACCCGTTGAGGCAGCTAGGTGATACAGTAAATAGACCACCAGGACCGGAGCTGTGGGAAGACTCAGTTCCAGAGTTCTAATATGGCTTTAGGCACCTACTAGATATAAAGTCACCTTTGCTTAGTCCCTTCACATCATTTGCTTCAGTTTCCTCAACTATAAAATTAATGTAATATAATATATAAAAATAATATAAGCTGGAGAAGGAAACGGCTAACCACTTCTTTGGCTAAAAAACCTCAATTAGGGTTATAAAACAACCGAAAAACAACAATAATAGAGTGAGGTTAGCCTTGTCCCTTTTATCTCTGAATCTAGGATTCCTTTTGAGAGATGGAAAAAGTGAAGGTCAGAGAAAAGTGACTTTTATAGGACTTTTTTTTATAGGACTTTTATAGGATCCTATACCTAGAAAGTGTCTGCTAGCTCCCAGCCTGCCCTAAGCAGGAATAGTTCATATATCTGCTGCTGCAGAGTTCACAGAAACAGTAAAAAAAGTTGCAAAAAGAAAGTAAATTCCACCCCCACTTTTCTTCCTTTGCCCTTTAAATTAAATTCCATGCTGAGTTTGTCGTGTATGTAGGTACTTCTGCCTCTTTAATCTTCTCCTTTTAATTCATTTGTGATGCTCTAGATGTCGGGCATTTTTTCCCCCTTTGGTTTTGTTTAAGGGTGTGTTGGCGGGACCCGGGATAATGCATCTCCGACACAGTGGAAAGTTTGCATCTTAATTGATTACCCAGAATCCTCTCTGGCTGACAGCCTCTGTCACAAATGGAACATCCAGGTAGCGGAGGGGGCTGGGAAGGGGCTGGCAGGGGAAGCCATTGAAGAGTTTTAAAAGGATTTGTGTTAATGCTTTCAAGACATCCCCCTGTGATGTTTCTCAGTCAATAGGAGATTAGATGGGAGTACTGCTTTAAACAAAATGCTGCCTCATCACCATCACCACTAATCCCTTCTTTTCCATTCCCACAATAGGCATCAGTGTAGGAGCAAGAGAAGTGCCCCTGCTTACTTACTTACTACTTAGCCACACAAGTCTGTGAAGGTAGCTTTTTTTATTCCCTTGGCACAGCAGAGATTTGAACACCTTTGTTCTCAGGCAGGTAAGCATCGAAAGAAACTGCTAAACCAGCCACCTGGAGCCCCAGGTGTACCAGGGATTAGTTGAAGGATGGGAACTATGTGTAGGGGAGATCTAGGAGCCAGTGGAAGGGAGGGGGAACCCTGACGAATGAGAGGATGTGGTTGCTTACTCAAACATGGCGGACCTTGGTAGGGTTGGCAAGGCAGTAAGGTAATCATTGCTCTGAAACATCCTCCTTTTATAACAAGATTTGGGATTGGAGCCATTTAAGAGCCCTTGGAATAATAAAGTTCCTCACTCCAGACCACTGAGCTTGCTTCTATCCTGTCTCCCACAGTTATTACCAAGGGGAGCAAACTCTATGGAGAATGGACATACCATGATTAAGACTAGCAATACCAATCACTGATCACTTGCCATAGATGGACAGCCTAAGAACACAAGAAATAGTCATGCCCTTTAGACTGTTGGCTCCCACTCTTAAGCTTGCATCATCATGGAGGCAATCAACCCTGGGGTCAAATAGATGGCACAGTAGATAGAATCCAATCTCTGGACTTAGCAAGACCTGAATTCAAATTTAGTTTCAGACACTTAATAGCCATGTGACCATGGGCAAGTCATATACTCCTATGGGCCTCAGTTTGCTCATCTGGAAAATAAGTTGGAGAAGGAAATGGCAAAGCAGTCTAGTATCATTGCCAAGCAAACCTCAAAATAGTCACAAGTAAAATGATGTAACAACCCCACCTCTTAGCAGAATGCTTTGTACATAATGCTTAATAAATGCTTTTAAATTCATTGACTTAGTCCAACTCATTAATCTTATCAATAAGGAAATCAAAGCACAGTTTAGGAAGTAGATCAAAACTAGAGGAGATCTTAGAGTATAGAACATAAAAGCTGAGAATTATCTTGGAACAATAAATGTCAGAGTTAGTAGGGATCTATAATGGAAGTAATAGTAATAGTAATAGTAATTCACATGTCATCTGACCAGAACATTCATTCATTTATTTTTCCACCAAAATTTTGTCAATGAGGACATGCATTTTCTTGGCCCAATGGCCTCAATGGTTTATATAGTGAAATGCTCAAATTGTGGTGCTACTGATTACCTCATACTTAGGATTTTGCTGTTTCTAGAAGCCTATCAAATTAGATAGAAGAGCAGCTTTATAGGTGTTGGGGGAGCATTTCCAAATAGATGTGATACAGCACAAATCCTCTGCCCTCATGGGATTTCCCATTGTAGAATACCCCAGCAACATTGTTGTTGTTCAGTCATTTCAGTCATTTCCAACTTTGTGACTCCATTGGGGTTTTCTTGGCAGAGATACTGGAGTAGCTTGCTATTTCTTTTTCCACATTATTTTACAAGTAAAGAAACTGAAGCAAATAGGGTAAAGTGACTTGCCCAGAATCACATAGCTAGTAAATATCTGAGGCAGGATTTGAACTCAGGTCTTCCTGTCTCCAGGTAAAGAGCTCCATTTAGGATGCCATCTAGCTATCTATCCCATCAACACAGGTAATACAATGTACAACATTACATTATTAATAGTGCAAACCAAAGTGTTAATTGTTATATAATCTGATGGGGGTCGTGTGTGAAGAAAACTTCATGCAGGAGAAGGCATTGAATTTGTGCTTAAAAAGAATTCAATAGGCTCTAAAGGAAGCTGAAACTATTGAAACCAAAACAATAAACTTTGACATTCCTGAAATGGGACTTGTCCTGTCCTAGGATAGGGACAAGTATTTTTTTTTTTCCTTTTTTTTTCCTGGGGCAATTGGGATTAAGTGACTTGTCCATGGTCACACAGCTAGGAAATGTTAAGTGTCTGAGAACAAATTTGAACTCGGGTCCTCCCGACTTCAGGGCTGGTGCTCTATCCACTGCGCCACCTAGCTGCCCCTAGGGACAAGTATTGTTCCTCACCTGTCCATTTTCCCTTCCATTACAAAAATTCTTCCTTGTGTGCCTCTTTTAAGAGTGATAATTTACCCCCTTCTTCTTCTCTCTTCCTCTTTCTCCTAGTGAATCCCTCTTTCTCACTTCATTTTTAAAAGTATACCTTTATAGTTACCTCACACTTATGCCTTCTATGTTTGCTTTTTCTAACTGTCTTAATAATGATAAAGTTCTTAGAAGTTACAACTATTATCTTCCCATGTAGAAATGTAAATACTTTAACCTTACTGATCCCCTACTTCTCTTTCAGATTTACCTTTGTATGCTTCTCATGAATCTTCTCTTTGAATATCAGATTTTCTATTCAGCTCCGGTCTTCTCATCAGGCATACTTGAAAGTACTCTATTTCATTAAATATCCATTTTCCTCCCAAAGGAGTATATACTTAGTTTTACTGGATAATTATGCTTGGTTGTAATATTAGATCCTTTGCTTCTGGAATATCATATTCTAAAGCTTAGGCTCCTTTAATGTGGAAATTGTTAAATGTTATCTGATTGTGACCATAATTTCACAATATTTGAATTTCTTTCTTGCTATTTGCAATATTTTCTCCTTGACAATCTGGACTTTGGCTCTAATATTCCTGGAAATTTTCATTTTGGGATCTCTTTTAAAAGATGATTGATTGATTTTTTTTCTCTTTGGGGAAGTAGAAAGAGAAAGGGGAAAGAAAAAAGGAAAGAGGGAGTAAGATGATAGAAGAAAAAGGATAAAGAGAAAGAAAAGGGGAGAATAATAAAAGGGATGGCAGATTGAGGGAGGTAGTATTCAGAAGCAAAATACTCCTGAGGAGGTACAAGGTGAAAGAAGAAAGAAAAGTGTAATTGGGAAGAAGAAAATACATGTTAGTAATCATAATTATGAATGTGAATGGGATGAACTCTCCCATAAAATGTGTAGAAGGCTAGAACTCTGGAGAAGTATACTTGAAACAAAGATACTTACAACAAGATGTTAACTCAGTGGAATTGATGAGATGATGGTTCTCTAGTTCCCATACATACTTAGTACTTAGCATGGGGATGTAATGTTTCTCTAGTTCACACATATTCAGTATGTTGTAATGATGTAATTGTAATAGGGTATTTAAGGGCTGAGAGGACTAGAAATGAAACATTCCATCTTTGATCATTGGACCTGCATATACTTCTAAACATTTTGCACATTTTTGTGCACAGTATCAGATTTTACACACCATTGGCATACCTTTTCATTCTCCAGAGGGGCCTTGGTCTCAGCAGGATAGTCACCAGGAAAGTGGACAAAAATAGAGACAATTCTTTTTTGTCTCCTTTACAGTCTGTCTCCTTCCTAGTCTGTGTCTGTTACAGTCTGACCTAGTCTTGGTCTTAGTGCAGGAGACAGGATGAATTAAAATTTCTTTTTCCAAATGTTCAGTTCTGATATGTAAGGTATTTTCTTTTCTTTAGTATTTTTGGCCTTAAAAAAAAAATCCAACCTGTTGGCTTCCCCCATAATTTTCATACCTTACTCTAATTTCTTTTTCCCATTTCCCTCCATTTTTCTTATATGATTTTTAAAATCCTTTTTTAGCATTTACAGGAATTTTTTTTTAAACTTGTTACCATTTCACTTTTTTTTTCATTGAGACTTTTCTTGAAGCTGTTTTGCTGTTGTTGTCTTCTGAGTTTGTTTTGATCTTTGCTTTCACCACTATAGCTTTTTATAATCAGGTTCCTTTTCATTATTTGCTCATTTTTCCAGCCTATTTCTTAACTCTAAACTTTTTATTTTAATTGTACTTTTCATGGGAAATGTCCATGGGGTCAAGATTTAGAAATTATATTTTGCTACTGTTGTCAGAAATAGTTCTGGTGATCTGTTAGTTTTTAGTTCTTCTAAGGTCTTATGATCCAAGAAAAGATTTGGTCACTGCTTTCACCATCTTTTCTCTGATCTTTACCCATGAAAGTTTCTCCTACAATCACAAGCTCCTCTTTGCCCTGGAACTGAGACTGGAGACCCTACTTTTTTGAGACTACAAGTGGAGTGGTGCTCCTCTTGAGCCTGGAACTGTGATTTACAATGCCCCTGTATTCTTTTTTCTAATCAGTTGTCCAATCCCCTTACTATCTGTTGGGTGAGAGTTCCCAAAGCTCTGTTTTAGCAGCTTTCAAGACCTGCTGCTGATGTAGCTGTGGTGTGCATTATGCTCTAGGTCAATCACTACCTCAATGTTATTGACCACTCCTTCCAATCTCCTAAATTGTCATGGACTTAAAAAAAATCTCACCTCAATCTTTTTCTGACTTTTCCAGAATTTTATTTGGAATGTTATTTTAAAGTTATTTGAAGAAAATATTAGGAAAGTCCATCTAAGTTGTTATTGCTTTACATCTTGGCTCTATATTCTAATTCATATTCTACATTGCCTCCCTACTTACACATTGTATGTTCTAATGCTCTTCTGGTTCAGATATTGTATGTTCCAAGAGAATTTTGGCTCTGCCATTTGATTTCTTTTTTATTTTTAATATTTTATTTTTCCTCCATGTAAAATTTTTTTTTAATATTTAAAAACATTTTTGACTTTCAAATTCTCTCCATCATTGAAAAAACAAGCAATGTTATATAGATCACACATGTGTGGTCTGACATTCCATTTCATAAGAGTTCTACTAATTCTAACATTCCTCATTCTAAGGTACCTCCTAGCTCTTACATTTTATTTTTAAAAAATTATATTTAGGCTTGATATAAGAGGAAAAAAACACAAATAATCAAAAATTAAACAAACTTCTTAAGGATAAGAACTGCCTAAAAGTGGAAAGATATGCTTTGGGAATTGAAAAAGTTCTATTCATTTAACATTGTCAACAAATAGCTTAGTGATCACTAGTCAGGAAATCCTAGAAGGCATTTCTACTCAGGTATGACTGGAATAAATATGCTTGCATGTTCTTTTCTTCTTAAAGTCTTGTAGTTTTGGAAGCACCCATTTTCATGCCTTTTTTAGATTAAACACTGGAGAACCATCAGCATTAGAATTAATTTTGGAACTCAAAAAGAATACTCAAAAACACAATACAAAATGAAACAAGAATTTAAAAGAAAAAACCAAGAATTTTTATTAATTCTAAAGTCCCTTCCAGCTCTGGCATTCCACTTCCTAAGACTATCTCACAGACATAGGAATCAGCTCTTCTAAGGCCTTTCCCATTTCTGAAAATTCCAAATGTGTTCTAACATTCAGTGTTCTAAGATATAGCCCAGATCTGAAATTCCATTTTGAGTCCTTTCCCAGCTCTGATATTTTGAATTTCAAGAAACTTCATGTTTCTAATTTCCCATGTTTTAAGGTTTTCTGACCACCTCTGACAGTTTCCTTCCTTCTCTCACATTCTGTGTTCTAAGCTCCATCCTTGTTTTCACATTCTGTGTTCTAAAGGTACTCCAATTTCACAGTAATCTTACTAACTCTGACATTTCCCTTTCTAAAGTACCTCCTAGCTTTTAAATTTGATACTCTAAAAGTCTCTTCTACCTCTAACATTCTCATTTCTAAGAACACCCAGTGGAATTGGAAAGTAGCTAAGGAAATGTTAAGCCATTATTCTTGAGAAGAAAAAAGTTAGAAATAAATACAACTTCCAATTCCCTAAGGATTCTTATGAGATGAAAGACTTCCCTGGAGACAACCTTTTATTTGGAAAAAAAAATAGGGAAAAGATAATACAGGAGCAGGGAAAAGAGTTCATGGGGGCACCAGATTTAGGAAAGTGGATAGAGGCTAAATGCATGGGTATCTACCCACTTGAAACCTACCTTGACTTGGAACATTTATTATTTATAAATTCTTGTTTTATTTTGTATTATATTTGTTAGGTATATTTGTTGTATTATATTTGTTTCTTTTGGGGTTAAAAATTAATTCTACTGCTGAAGTGTCTCTAGCGTTTAATCCAAAAAAAAGTTATGAAGATGGGTGCTTCCAAAATTACAAGATTTTAAAGCAGAAAAGAACATGCAAGCAAATTTATTCCAATCATACCTGAGAGCAGGAATGCCTTCTACAATTCCCTGACTAGTGATTACTCAGCTATTTGTTGAAGATGGTAAATGAATGGAAATTTATCATTTCCCAAAGCATATCTTTCTACTCTTAGACAGTTCTTATCCTTAAGAAATATGTTTAATTTTTTTTGTTGTTTTTTTTCCTGTTACATCAAGCCTATAAATCTGCCTTTGCAGCATCCACCCATTGTTCATTGGTCTGCACTCTGGGGTCAAGCAGAGTTAAGCTAATTTCTCTTCTACATGGCATCCTACATATGTCTGAAGACAACTCCCATGTCAATCCTTGAAGATCTTCTTTTCTCCACGATAACAAAGCACACTATGATCTTCAGTTCTTGTTTCACCCTGGTCATTTTCTTCTGGAGTTTATCAATATCCTTTATTAAATGTGACACCAAAGTCTAAATGTCACACTCCTAGTGTGGTCTGAACAAGACAGAGGACTGAGGGACAATTACCTCTCATTTTCAGGAAAGAGCAATCACAGTAGGTTTCCCCTGGACTTTGTTTTAGGGGAAAGCTGATATTAATTTTTTGCTTAACAAAACCTCCCAACATTTAGAGGACCTGGCTAAGAATGCAGCAGGAGAATTCATATTCCTTTCTTCCTAATTTGGGTTCATTTCTTTATGAACTAACCTTACCTGGTACTATGGAGGCTCTTGTTGGCATTGGGAAAGGGCGTTTTTGGCCTAGGAGGCCAGAGATTTCTGAATATTTAGGCTCCTTTGATGTTATCTTGCTGAATGAATAAGTGGTAAGTATCATAAATTATATATATATATATATACACACACACACACACACACACACATATATATATATATATATGTATATATATATATATATATATATACACACACACACACACACACACACACACACACATATATATATATTATATTCTGACTGCAGACTCAATGCTCTTTTTGTACTCCGCTTCAGAGTTGTATGATGTTACAGTCATTTTTCTAGGTCTTATTCTCCTCCTTGAGGCATTTTGGACTGTTTGAGCTCTCAATCTTTTGATATCTCTGACACTAAGATCTGGTCTCTGGCCTTGGTTCTGCCTTTAACTGACTGTGACTTTAGCCAAGTTGCAAAAGTATGCTATGCTCTCATCTGTCAAATGTAGATGATCCTCTTTCTGCCTTCATCCCAGTGATGTTATAGATGGCAGATGTTAAAAATGCTAAATAAATGTGGGGTGCTATTATCATCATTGTAGGCCCCATTTCTCTTAGGCAAATGTTTCCTCTCTCAGGAACTCTGCCATTTAAAAGACACCGTTTTGTCGGCACACTCCATTTTCCCTAACCAATAGTGATTTTTTTTGCTGCTTGTAATGGCTAGAGAGTCATTAGGAAAATGGTAAGGAAGACAGAGGCAGAGAAAATTATCTAATAAACTCATTGAGGCCAGCCCAGCAAGGTCACTGGACTCATAAATTGGAAACAAGAATGAATCCACAGATTTAGAGAAGCTGACTTGGGAATAAGAAGTCCTTGGTTTGTGGCCCACCTGTGTTATCAGTATATATAAGATCATCTGTCTCTTAGGCTTCCCTGAGTATGCTTTTCATCTGTAATGTCAAAAGAGTAATTGGTGTGAGCCAGCAAAGGTGAGTGAGGGCAAATGGACAGAGGGACCACCTTGCAGTCCAGCCAGTGGCAGTCAGATGTTAGAGTTTAGAGTCTTTGAAAGTTCATTCTTTCTATTCTATCTAGCACTGTGCCCAGAACAAAGTAGGCACTTGTAAAAAAAAAAAGATAATTAAATAATTGATGGGAAATTTAATCCAATAAATAACCAATGATTAAGCAACTAGCAGAAGCAACTAAGAAGATGGCAGAGGGGATAAAGAACTGGTATCAGAGTCTACAAGATCTATTTTAAGTCCTCCCATTGAAATTTGATGGCTGTGTCACTCTGGGCATGTCAATTAATGTTTCAGGTCCTCAGACACTTCTCTGAGGTTCAAAGTGTCAAAGAAGTTGCATATTGAGATTTGTTGAAGGAGTTTCCTCATTGGGAATTGCCAATATAATAAATCATTAATCTGGATTGAGGCCTCTGGTCTATACCAAAGAAACCACTATCCCTAAAAAAAAATAGAGAAGAATGCTAGGGATTTAAGTAGAAAATGTTGGAATCTTTAGCCTAAAGTAGATAATATTTTACTGGGAGAAGACTGGGGGATAGAGGAGGAAAAGCAAGAAGATGCACTAGATTCACTGGTACTACTTTCTTCTCCAAATCTAAGAGCCTTGGACTAAACTGAGTGATTGCGTACCACCAGGATTATCATTCAGGACTGAACACGGTTTACTGTCTTACCTCTAAAGAGTCTTCTGGCAATGGAGGCAAATGGAAAAATTCTGATTAAGAGTTGTTTTCTGAGAAATAAGCAATAACATTTGCCAAGTATTTGACTTAAAAAAAAAACAAAAACAACTTGGACTTCCCATCAGTCCTTTAGAGATTGTTTTAGACTTTCTAAGGGTGATTTTTGAGATAACTTTGATGGGAACTAAGGATTTGCTCAGGTAGAACAATGCTTTCCAGGTCTGGGAAACTGCCTTGTAAAGATCTAAAGGAGATAAGTGAAGTATCATGTACCAGTATTTGAACAGTTACTTAAAGCACAATGTGTGAAGGGGAATTGTGTGTAATAAGTTTAGAAAGGCAAAAGAGCTAAATGCCAAACAAAGGCATTATTTTTATCCTCCAAGATGGAGCCATTGCAGGTTTCTGAAGAGATGAATGGCCTAATCAGAACACTTTATCAATATGTCTGTGGAGAGAAAGGATTTAAGAGAGGTAAGGTAAGAGGTAGAGGGACTAAGCAATAGGCCTTACAATAATACAGAGAGAAGTTACAAGGACTTGAATTAGAGTAGTCGTCTAAGAAAGTAGAGGCACAAGACCCAGAGAATGAAAATGTTTAGCTGATAAACTTTGGAGAATGTCAAATAAATGTTTATCTTAATTCAATGGAATTAAAAGATAGAATAATAACCTAGAGGCTGGAGAGAACTAAGGAAGCATATAATCTAAAGATATTAATTTCTAGAACGTTTGTCCAATGGGATAAATCATCAAAATCAGGACTACTTCAATCAAAGTGGGGAAATCTATTCATTTTGTCTATGAAAATAGCATGAAGTGACAAGAAAAAAGGATCAGAGCTGAAGAGAGTCTTAGATCCAGTGTGATCCTAACACCATAAAATTTCAAGCCAGAAGGGATCATAAAAGCCATCTGTTCCAACCCCGATACCAAACTCTGCTTGATGAATGAATATAGTGTAAAATCTCCATCCTCTGATCATTCACTGCATGTGATAGACAATCCATCTTACATTCAAAAGTTCTTCTCTATATTTATTCAAAAGTTCTTCTCTATATTCTCTAAGTCTCCCCTCTTTTCTGAATGACAGCTTTTAAGATTTTTGAGATATTGGTAAGAAATGACCAGCAGGAGGAATATAGAGAGGCCTGGAGAGACTTAAATCAACTGATGCTGAGTGAAATGAGCAGAACCAGAAGATCGCTGTACACTTCAACAACAATACTGTATGAGGATGTATTCTGATGGAAGTGGAAATCTTCAACATAAAGAAGATCCAACTCACTTCCAGTTGATCAATGATGGACAGAGGTAGCTACACCCAGAGAAGAAACACTGGGAGGGGAATGTAAATTGTTAGCACTAATATCTGTCTGCCCAGGTTGCATGTACCTTCGGATTCTAATGTTTATTGTGCAACAAGAAAATGATATTCACACACATGTATTGTACCTAGACTATATTGTAACACATGTAAAATGTATGGTATTGCCTGTCGTCGGGGAGAGGGAATAGAGGGAGGGGGGTAATTTGGAAAAATGAATACAAGGGATAATATTATAAAATATATATATATATATATATATATATATATATATATATATATATATATATATAAAATAAAAAAAATAAAAAAAATATTTTGAAAATAGGGATATGAAAGCAAATAGTTTAGGAGACAAAAATAGCTATATTTATTTCTGCCATGTTAATTTTAATATATACTTTTTGTGGCTTTTAAAAAAAGTTTTAGTGATGTGTAAATATATACATAGAGAAAATATATACTTTTTACAAGGTAAAAAACTGTAACAGAGGTACCTAATGCATTGTAAGTACTTAATGAATGTTGATTATCTAAAATGCTTTTTAATTTTCTTCATATACTAAAATGTCCATATTTGCTAAATACTGTTAAATTCACAAAAAATTAAACTTTAAAAAAATTAAAAAAAAAAAGATTTTTGAGATATTCTCTTTCTCAAATTAAACATTTCCTGTTCCTTAAGCTGTTTCTCATATGCCATGGCCTCTTGAAGCATCCTGAAGAATTATTTTCTCATGAAAAATATCACTTTTCAAAATGTCCTCAGAGTTGTTATATTCATATACAAAAAAAATACTGTTGTGTTTAAAATATTATGGAAAGGGCAAGAAACTTGAGAAGATTCATATGACCTGATGAATAGAAAAGTAAGCCAAGCCAGAAGGAGGATGTATACAATAACAGTAACATTATAAAAATGAACAATTCTAAAGACATAAAATCTCTAATCAATACAGTGGCCAACTATAATCCCAAAGATCTCATGATGAAGCCTGCTATATTTTTCTTGACAGAGAGGTGAAGGACTCACAATGTGGAATGAGACAATTTTGGGGATATGGCAAATACAGACATTTTATTGATTGACTATATATATCTGTTGTACTTTTTTTTTCTTTTTCTCCCCAATTAGACTATGAGTTTCTTGAAGGAAGGAACTGTGTTTTTACCTTTCTTTGTATCCCTAGCTCTTGGCATAATATCTGGTATACAGTAAGTGCTTGGTAAATGATTGTTAAATTAATTTTACTTACTAATAAAAAGGAATGGGAGAAAAAAAGAGAAAAAAAAAACTTCTTAACTGAAAAACAACAATAATAACAATAAAATGCTAACGTTCTCAGGAAAGATAACATGGTACAATGGTTAGATGACAGCCATGTAATCAGGAATACTTGGGCTCAAGAACTGTCACTGCCATATACATTTACTAGCTGTATGTCCTTGCCAAGACCTAATCATATCTTAGTGTCCTCACGCAATTCTCTATCACTGTAACTTACAAAGCAGGTGCTGATTTATTTTGAGAAAGGAAGTCTTCTCATCAGGAATTCTTTACACCAGTGACATCAAACTCAAGTAGAAACAGGGACCACTGAACCATCTGTAAAGATTCTTACAAACCTCACAACTGAAAACCACACATGTGTATATATTTCTTCACTTAACATAGCAGCACATTATAATCAGATAGGAAAAACATTTTAATCTGGTTCAAGTAAAACTCAGGAGCATTGTGGAACACCTGCAGCCTTGTCATGTGTTTAGCACATTTACTTTACATCAATGAAATCATATGTGCATGTGTATGTATATAAAATCCTCACATTCTTTCTCATCTGCCTTCTTTTCTTCTTTCCTCCATTCTTCCCTCCCATTTCCTCTCCTTCCTTCCTTCCTTCCCTCCCTCCTTCTTTCTCTTTTCTTGCTCTCTCTCTCACTCCTTCACCTTCTTTTTCTTTCTTTCTTTCCTTTTTTCTTTCTCTTCCTTCCTCCCTTCCTTCCTTCCTTCCTTCCTTCTCCCCTTCCTTCCTTCCTTCCTTCCTCCCTCCCTCCTTCCCTTCCTTCCTCTCTCTCTCCCTCTTTCCTCTCCCTCTCTCCTTCTCTCCCTCTTTCTTTTTCCTTCCTTCCTTCCTTTTTCTTCCTTCCTTCCTTTCTCTCTCTCTCTCTTTCTCTCTCTTTCTTTCTTTCTTTCTTTCTTTCTTTCTTTCTTTCTTTCTTTCTTTCTTTCTTTCTTTCTTTCTTTCTTTCTTTCTTTCTTTCTTTCTTTCTTTCTTTCTTTCTTTCTTTCTTTTCTTTCTTTCTTTCTTTCTTTCTTTCTTTCTTTCTTTCTTTCTTTCTTTCTTTCTTTCTTTCTTTCTTTCTTTCTTTCTTTCTTTCTTTCTTTCTTTCTTTCTTTCTTTCTTTCTTTCTTTCTTTCTTTCTTTCTTTCTTTCTTTTTCTTTCTTTCTTTTCTTTCTTTTCTTCCTTCCTCCCTTCCTCCCTTCCTTCCTCCCTTCCTCCCTTCCTTCCTTCCTTCCTTCCTTCCTTCCTTCCTTCCTTCCTTCCTTCCTTCCTTCCTTCCTTCCTTCCTTCCTTCCTTCCTTCCTTCCTTCCTTCCTTCCTTCCTTCCTTCCTTCCTTCCTTCCTTCCTTCCTTCCTCTTTACTTCTCTCCTCTTTCCCTGCCTCTTTATGTCTCTATGTGTCTCTTCCTCTGTGTGTTTCTTTCTCTGCTTCTCTGTGTGTGTGTCTCTGTCTCTCTGTCTTCCACATGAGTGGTCATTGTTTTGTTTTTTGCCTTTATCTATTCAGTATTTAGAACAGTACAGCACGTAATAGGTTCATTAGGCATGCTTGTTAGAATGTAAACCCTTCCAAGGCAGGTTTATGTTGTTGTTTGGATGTTTGTTTTTCTATCACTAAAAGCTTAGGTGATTCAATAAATGCTTATTGACAGTTGAATGACTCCTTAGAACAGTGCTAAGGGGATGGGCAGAAACAGGGAGCACCCTCCTACTTGGCAGATAATGTGAATTTCTCCCAAAGCTGTACAACTCTTAAAACTGAGAAAAGAAGTCAGTCTCCCATCTCATTATCCCAATGCTTCTTGCATTTCATCACTCAGATCCCCTAATAATGGCCCTGTTCCTAAGGCCAGGGAAGTTATATCTATGGAATCATGACTCGAGAAACTCATTTGAAAGAGATACATCTGGTTTGTTGGGTAGCAAGTTGCCCATCTCTGGAAGATTTCAAGCAAAGGTTAGAGGACCATTTGCTGAAATGTTGCTGACAAGATTACAGAATCGGGCTGAGGTTAGATTAGATGGTCTCTGAGGTGCCTTCTGGCTTACTGTATATGAAATCCCTGCAACATTGGTGTGGAAAATCGACAGATTCCAATAAGGAGGAGGCTGCCTCTGGCTTTTCCATCGTGTCTGTCACTGTTCATTGTCACAGCTATAAGTAATAGAGAAGTAGAAACAGCGGCAACTGGGGAAGGACACAGTAGAACTATATTAAAAGCCGAGGCGGGAGGGAGGAGCCAACTGACTTTCCTTAGCATAGATTCATTTTTCCAGCGTCTGTTTTCTCCACTCAATCTTCAGTGGATAATAGCCAGGGCCCAAGGAGGGATTTCATTTTGAACAATAGAAATATAACAAAGAGAGAAGTGGGGAAAGGACAATGAGGACACATTATGGGAGGAGGGAGAAGATGCGATGAATTTAATAACACTGTTTGGTTCCATTGTCCTTAAGTTTCCAAGGACTGTTGGATCCATTCATTGACTCATTTACTCTCAAAGACAGCCCTGTGATGGGTATGTCAGATGCAAATTAGATCTTTGGTTTTTGAACTAAGGTTCAGAGTTGTTGAAGGTCAGTTGGTTCCAGGTTGTGCTGCGAGGTCCCAACTGACTAAGGACAAGACCTCGGGTTTCCTAACAAGTATGTCTTCTGAACAGCTCTATTTTATGCCTTCTACAGAAAACCAGTGGGATGGATTGCCAGTATTGTTGTGGGTTATAATTACACATTCCCACAGTAGGGAGGAACCTCAGAGAACTTCTCATTTAAATCAAACACAAATTCTGCTGATGGCATCCCTGGCCAGTAATCATCCAGCATCCTCAAGTGATGGTGGATTCATTAGCAATTGTCCCCCTTCACACCCCTCCAAAGAAGCCTATTCTAAAAGTCAACAATAGAAAAAATTAACTCTTGATCAATACCCAATACTACTGATGAGATACGTGAGCAGGCAATGAATGAAATATATTCAATCCCCAGCTATATAATGAATTATGAATTATGCTTGACCAAAATGCTCCTTCTGACTTAGCCTCCCCTTAGCTTAGCTAAGTATCAGGCTCCTAGAAGCAGGGTGGAGCAGAAGGGGATCAGTACTGAGCACAGTGGGAGGGAGGAAATGTGTGGATCTCTATTTGAAAGCTTATTTGCATATCCCTGTGAGAGACAACAATTCTAAAGATAGAAATAACCAATAGCTCATATCGACTTAACCCTGCAATAGAAGGAACACTGGATTTGAAGGACTTGGGTTCAAATTTTGTCTTTGTCCTTTGTGACCTTGAGCTAGCCATTGATTGACCTTTGAGTCTCAATTTCTTCATCTGTAAAATAAAGGATATAACCTAATAAGACTTTTGGCTATGATCCTACTATCCTGGAACTTATGATTCTAGAAGTAGTAGATTCTAGAGTAGTAGAGTGAGTAGAGTATTATATTATGCTTGGATTCAAGAATACTTGAATTAAAATTACATTTGAGATAACAGCTGTGTAAGCTTGAGTAGTCACCTGGCTTTGCTCACTCTTAGTTTACTCATCTACGAAAGGCAAATAATGATCAAACCTGCATCCCAGGTTTTTTGTGAGGATCAACTGAGTGTTTTGCAGATATTAAAGTCCTTAGGTTGTCCCAAAAGTCTTAGTACAGCCTAAATAAATGTTGTTTATTATAATTAACCCAAATTTTCCCAAGTGCCTTGCATAAATTATCTTATCATTCTTATGAATCCCATATTATTATCATCCCCCTTTTACAGGTAAGAGGCTAAGTAGCTTACCCTTAGTCACATAGGTAATGTCAGATTTGCTGACTTTGAGTCCATAATGCTTATGTTACAAGTATTTTCCCCTGAATTTGAGAGCTGGAAGAAACTCCCTAGGCAATCTAGTCTAATTGATATGGCAAGAGCATGCATGACTAATGGCCACCCATTCTGGGTGTGAAAAGCACTAATGAATGAGAATCTACCATCCCTTGTTCCTATTCCATATTACTATTGTTCTAATTGTTAAGACCTTTCTTTATCTTCAGCCTATTTTTAACTCTTTGGAACTTCTATCCATTGCTTCCAAATTAATTCTCTGGTATCAGAAAGAACATGTCCAATCTCTTTTCCATCTACCAGCTCATCAAATAGTTGAAGACATCTTCCAAGTTCCCTTTCCCCCAATTTCCTCCTCTCCATTATCCAAAATACCATAGTCCTCTAAGCAAATTCTCACATGGCCTCAACTGGAAATCTGTCACTATCCTGCTCATACTTGGGATAGTCTCCAGCTCAATAGTGACATCTGGCCTTGGATATGGTCCTTCCAATATGGTTTCACCAGGGTGACTAACAAAAGATGTATCTATCCCCTCTTTACTCCTGAAACCTGCAACTCTCAATGCAGTCTGAACTCACATTCCCTTCCTTGGTGACCATATTAAAATGCTGATTTATCCTAAATGTCCAGTCTCTTAAAATCACAAAGTTTTGTAAGATTAATTCTTGTTTGGCCTTACATTTTCTCATCTTATATCTGGAAGGATTTTTTTCCCTCAAAATAAATATTTTATTGATATTCTTTGTTTTTATATCACCTGCATCTCCTTTAGTCAGTCAATCAACAAACATTTAACTGTTGACTTTGTAAAGAAAGACGGTAACAGTTCTTGGTTTCAAGATGCTTATAGTGTAAATGGAGAAGATCATATTCAAACAACTACATACAAAAGGGAATAGTCTCAGAGAAGAGATCCTACTCTTAAAGGGACCTGGGAAAGGCTTCTGACAGAAGGTGGGATTTTATCTGGGACTAGAAATAAACTATACAAACCAGGAGATTAGAATGAGGACATCCCATTGGGGGTCAGGAGAGGGAGGAGCAGAGAAAATGCATAGAATTTAAAGGTTGAATGGTTTGAACACTAGCAACCCATTGGTATTTAAAATATACTGATAGTCTAGTTAAGAGATATTTCTTGGAGCTAATTGGAGTTAAATGACTTACCCAGGGTCATAAAGCTAATAAGTGTCTGTGGCTGGATTTGAATATATGTCTTCTACCCCAATTAAGTGATATTTAGAGAAAAATCAAGAAAAAAGATTGTTGTTTGTCACATAGATATTGGAAAGAGTGCTGGAGTCAATGGTCTCAAAGTTCTCTTAAGTTTATGATTTAGTGAGCCTTCTGTAGTTTGAAACAGAAGGAAACTATGACATTTAATTTCATCTATATGAGAATCCATCCACTGTCAAAGATCTTAATCATTATATAATGAAGGTTATCTTAGTGAGTTGTCATGATTAAAATTGTCACCTAGGTGATGATCCTCTTTAAACTTGGCTAGAACTGGTCCATACAGGAGGAACCAGAGTCCCTCAGAAAGAGTGGCCAAACAAAAATGGTGATAGTTAACAAGATAAATTCCCTGAGAGCATGGGATGTTCTAGCTTTTGGGTCTGTATCTCCAGTTTAGTGTGCGATATATAGTAATTTCTCAATAAATGCTGTTGAATGAACAAATAAGTGAATGAAAAATGAATTAATGAGTAAATGAATGAATGAGGACCTCAATAAGCTACTTGAAGGCAGAGACTGTTTTACATAGGTCTTTGTATTTCCTGTGCTTATGGTTTACATTATAGATACTTAATAGATTTCTTATTAAATAATTGAGCAAAGGAATGAGTGAGTGAATGAATGAATAAATGAATGAAGAGTAGCCTGGATAGAATATAAGTTGCTTGGCGAAGGGATCACTTTGCATGTTTTTTGAGTTCTGAGGACCTTATATTATATGGACATATAGTAAATGCATAATATTTGCTAAATAAATTAATATTAAAAACATATTCTTGGAAAATGAATTTTGGATCTCTATTCCATATGGTCTCTTCCTTCTCAGCTAATTGTTAGAATTCCCTGACATGTCTCATTCTATTCTTAAACCCTTTTCTCTTAAGACAGATGAGGAGAATGCTTAAATAATCCTCATTACTAACTTCTTTGCATCAGAGTGAAAAATGGAATTCAGCAATTCATGTGGCTCATGAATATAATAGACTATTCATTAGCCACAAGAAACACTGAATATGATGACTATAGAGAAGCATGGGAAGATATATCGTTACTGATGCAAAGTGATATAAGCAGAACCAGGAAAATAACAAAGACCCGTGGGAACAGAAAGAATAATTACAAAATCCAAATTGAATGATATGAAATTATAATATTCAATCTTGAATAGAAAGAAGAGATAGGAGAAGGGGTCTTTGCAGGCCTAAGGGATTGTGATGTGGAATATCACATTAATGTCAGACTTTGATATTTAGGTAGTTTTGGGAGATGATTTTCCTTCCAATTCTTTGTCACAAAAGATAGCTCTATTTGTAGGGAAGGAGAATGGGGTCATTGAGAAATTTAGGTGATATAGAAACATAAGATCACCATCAACTTTTATTTCAAAAAATAGACAAATAAAACACACTTGAAGCAGCTCTCCTGATCCAGGAAGCTTGTTCACACTCCTCGTGGAAATCTCCTCCCCATCCCCCAGAATAGCAGCAATTGTCACCATTCCCAGGGATGCTCCTCTTCAACATTTTCATTCCATCTGACTGGCAGAAGGGAAGGAGGGTAAAGAGGTAGGAAGGAAAGGTGGGGGAGCCAATTTCCAAATTTGTGGCAATGCTTTGAGGTGGGAAGGAGGAAGACAGGCAGGGAGAAAGATTCGTGAGCTTTCTGTTTCTTTAAATAAACTGGTAGAATCTCCTCAGAGGCCCTTTTCCACACTAAGAAGTCATGTGTGGGAGCCATCTTGGGAACCTACTGCTCAGCTATCACCCCAGACTTCTCAACAGGAGTTCAATGTGCTTTCCACTCTGGCCGTGAGCAAGATCAATATACCCCCCAAAAAAAGTGGGAGAAACTGGTGGTTTTCAACAGTAGCAAGTAGCCCAAAAGGATTTACCCCTAACTGGGCCTGGTCTTTAGCACAACTGGGAAGTTGGCAAGTTTGTGTTTAACGCTCCCTGCCTTTTCTTTCACCACCTTTTTAAGCACTTTATGTAATAAATACTAACAAATGTGTGTATCCTCTTTATTCCTATCACCCTACTTTTTGTTTCTATTTTTAATTTTAAAACATTTATTTTTTAAGTGTCTTATTTATGCTCTTATTACTTTCATATTTTTCTATAACTAATACCCCCAAGGCAACCTTATTTTAATAATAATACTTAGTGCTTATATAGTGCTTTAAGATTTGCAAAACACTTTACAAATGATATCTCCTGTAATCCTAACAGTCTTATTGCTAATACTAACTCCATTTTGCAGATTGAGAAATTGAGGCTGGAGAAGTGATTTCTGCAGAGTTACCCAGTTAATAAACAGCTAAGACAGGAATTAAATTCACATCTTCCTGATTCCAAGATGGGTTCTATCAGATGCATTATCCAGCTGCCTCCTTATAATTCAAGTGATCAAGAAAAGCCAATTGACACATTGATGGAATATACAATCTATTATAATCTGCCTCTTTTTATTGAAAGAGGAGAAATATGTTTCATCTTTGCTCCCTTGGGACCAAAGCTATTAAGTAAATTTCATTTGAATTCTGATAAATTTCCATGTTATTTAAATTTTTTTACTGTTTATTTTGTTCTCTCTCCACTCTTTAGTTTAGTTGTTTTTTTTTTTTTTTGGGGGGGGGAGGGACCATCCGTTATTGCCAACATATGTATAAAACATTGGACAAAGTGAACAATGAAGACTGTAGTCTTATAGATGTAGACTTGGAAGGGGCCTTAAAGTTTCCCTTTTAAAAGCTATTTGTTTTACAGATGGGGAAAATGAAGCTCAAAGTTATTTGTCAAAAGCCAGCTAATAAGTGCCTAATGCAAGATCTGAATTTAGGTACTTGGGACCCCTTGTACTTCTGAATTTTCTGATGCTAAACTATAATAACTCAACTTATAATAACTGATGCTTTATAGTTTGTGATGGATTTTCATATTTATTTGCACATTTCATTCATATAACAATATTTTATAATAATAAAAATATATTGGGATTGCTAAAATGGGGGATTTGCCCATTTTAATGATTAAAAAGCTGAAGATCTTGACATGGGAATATGAACAGAAAGGGAAGACCAAGAAGGTAAGGATAAATGACTATGACTGAATTTTTGCCTAATGTTAATCCTTACATATATTTCACTCCAATCCAACCAGAGAAGGAACTCCCAGCATTTTTTGGATAGGCTTGGTTTGGAGTTGCAGAAAAGAGAATGGCATCAGAAATACAGAAAGCTGAGGTCATTTACTCTATCTAGTTCATACCATTTACAAATCATGGAGCCAAGATTTAAACTCAAATTTAATTACAAACCCAGGACTCTTTAAAAAATATTAAAATTTTAATATTGGACAGCATCCCCATTTCTATTCCTTTTTACCTACATATCATTAGTGTCAGTCTTCCCATGCCAATTCTCCATGTCAATACCTGTAAGATTCCCACCCATTCCCCATTCAGTTCTTTTTTTTTTTAATTTGCCTTTTTTTTTAAAAATTAATTTTATAATTATAACATTTTTGACATAAGTAATTTTTTTTTTACAACATTATCCCTTGTATTCCCTTCTGTTCTGAATTTTTCTCCTCCTTCCCTCCACCCTCTCCCCTAGATGGCAGGCATTCCAATACATATTAAATATGTTATAGTATATCCTAGGTACAATATATATGTGCAGAACCGAATTTTGTTGTTGTTTTTGCAAAGGAAGAATTGTATTCAGAAGGTAAAAATAATCTGGGAAGAAAAATTAAAAAATGCTAATAGTTTACACTCATTTCCCAGTGTTCCTTCTCTGGGTGTTGCTGATTCTGTCCATCATTGATCAATTGGAATTGGATTAGCTCTTCTCTATGTTGAAGAGATCCACTGCCATCAGAATACATCCTCATACAGTATCATTGTTGAAGTGTATAATGATCTTCTGGTTCTGCTCATTTCACTCAGCATCAGTTGATGTAAGTCTCTCCAAGCTTCTCTGAAATCATCCTGTTGGTCATTTCTTACAGAACAATAATATTCCATAACATTCATATACCATAATTTACCCAGCCATTCTCTAATTGATGGACATCCATTCATTTTCCAGTTTCTAGCCACTACAAAAAGGGCTGCCACAAACATTTTGTCACATACAGGTCCCTTTCCCTTCTTTAGTATTTCCTTGGGATATAAGCCCAGTAGTAGTATGGCTGGGTCAAAGGGTATGCACATTTTGATAATTTTTTGGGCATAATTCCAGATTGCTCTCCAGAATGGTTGGATTCTTTCACAACTCCACCAACAATTCATCAGTGTCCCAGTTTTCCCACAGCCCCTCCAACATTCATCATTATTTGTTCCTGTCAACTTATCCAATCTGACAGGTGTGTAGTGGTATCTCAGAGTTGTCTTAATTTGCATTTCTCTGATCAGTAGTGATTTGGAATATTCCTTCATATGAGTGGAAATAGTTTCAATTTCATCATCTGAAAATTGTTTATATCCTTTGACCATTTTATCAATTGGAGAATGGCTTGATTTCTTATAAATTAAAGTCAATTCTCTATATAATTTTGGAGTTGAGGCCTTTATCAGAACCTTTAACTGTAAAAATGTTTCCCCATTCAGTTCTGATAGCTACCTTGAGGCTCTACTTCCAGCATCAAAAGCTGTGGGTTTTGGGCCTTGAATTTTGATCTGGGTCTGTTCCTAGAAAGTCCATTCTTTCTGTTATTTCCCAATTCTTTGGTGTTCAGTTCAGAGAACATGCCAAGAGGAGAGCAGAAAAGGCTGCCTATCTTTCTCTCAAGGAAGAAGGAGATTCTTATTAAGAGGTAGACACTGAGTGAAACAGAGAGAGAAAGGGGACAAAGAATAGGGGGAATAGATGGAAGCATTAAAAAAAGACAAGTCAGAGAGAAAGAGAAAACAGTGAGAAAAAAATGTATTGTTTGTGTGTATCATTGATAAACTTTATTTGAAACTAATAAGGGTAAGATTAGAGACCTTCTAGGTGAAGGGAAGTTGGATGGAGTAGTTGATAAAAATGCTGATCCTAAAGGCAGGAAGACTAAACTTTGTCCAACTGTGTGAACCTGGGTAACTCACTTAATCCTATTTGCCTCAGTTTCTTCATCTGTAAAATGACCTGGAGAAGGAAATAGCAAACCCCTATAGTAGCTTAATAAGGAAAACCCCAAGAAGAAAAAGCCTTAATAGTAGAGTGGAAGAGGGCAGGAGAGGATGAGTGAGTGAACTTTATTCTCATCAGAATTGGTTCAAAGAAGAAATACTATACATACTTAATATGGTTGTAGAAATCCATCTTACACTGCAGGAAAATAGGAGAGGATTGGGATATGGGAAGGGGAGAGGTTGATTAAAAAGAGGGCATGTTGGGGGTGTGGTCAGCAGCAAAACACTTTTGAGGATGGAAGGATGAAAGGAAAGAGAATAGAATAAATAGAGATAATATAATTAGCAATAGTAATTGTAAAAATAATTTTAAATCAAGTTTCTCTAAGATCTTATTTCTCCATCATAGAGGAAACTGACTCAAATTTATTAAAAAAAAAAAAAAAGAGCTATGCCCTAATTGATAAACAATCAAAAGATATTATCTGTGTGCAAAGGACTATAAATTAATTTTTCACATCACATTATCACTATTAGGCAGGAATACTAAAAGAGATTTTAAAAAGGAAATAAAAAAAGAAGAAGGACCTCTATGTACAAAAATATTTGTAGCAGTTCTCATTCTCAGGGCAAAGAATTGGAAATTGAGAAGCCCATCAATTGGGGAATGGCTGAATAAATTTCAGTGTATGACTGTCATGGAATATTGTTGAAGTGATGAGCAGAATGTTCTTGAAGGAAAAACCTGGAAAGTCCTCCATGTACTCAAAGTGAAAAGCACTATATATAAAGTAATAGCAATGTTCTGGGATGACCAGGTAAATGACTTTGCTATTCTCAGCAGTACAATGATCCACAATTACTCTGAAGGACTTATGATGAAAAATCCTATCCATACCTAGAGAAGAAACTGATTGTGTCTGAATACAGATTGAATCATAAATAAAATAAAATAAAATTACAAGGAATAAAAAAAAAACAACAAAGAAAATCCCAAATGGGAGCATGAAGTTGGACATGACCAAAAAAAAATAACTGAACAATAACAAATAGCTCTATTTTGTTTAATCTATAATCTTAAGAGAGCAGGTGGCCAAATCAATTCTCTAAGGTCATACAGGTAGCAAATAATGTGATCTGAATGTAAAACTTAGGTGTTTTTTTTTTTTTTTTACTCTGAATCCAGCATGCTTTTTACACTGTGCCTAATTAATAGCATCCTTTATAAATATTCCTCTAAATATCTCTTAATTAGGAAAAGCTGTAAATTTTCAATAACAGTGAATTGCTATCTCTCTTACATATTGGCATTTTTAGTGTCTTTCTTTTTTTGCCTGAAATTCTGACCCTTTTTACCTCCTGGTTTCTATCAATTCCTTCAAGCATCAGTTAAAATTCTACCTTCTGAAACAAGTTATTTTTTTTCCTAGTTCTTTTAATTCTAGTATCTTCCCACTGAGATAAATATTCGTCTGGTTTGTGTGTGTGTGTGTGTGTGTGTGTGTGTGTGTGTGTGTATTTTTACATGTAAAAGTTTATGTATATAGGTGTTGGCCAGTTACACATGTATGCATATAAACATGCAAATATATGTATATACACACATTATATATGAATATGTATACCTATAGTTAAATATATGTATGTATATATATTTGTATTTGTATGTTTTTATTTATTGCCTTATTATCTGGGGATACTTTAGGAAATCACCTTATATCTTTGTTTAAAAATGAGTTTGTATGTTTCTAAATATATGCAAACATAATATTTGCATATTGTCTCCCCCATTAGATGTGAATTCATTGAGAGAATCTCACTCATCATTCATATCTCAAGCATAGTTCAATACTTGACCCAGAGTAAGCAGTTAATAAATGCTGGCTGAGTGATTGGGCTTGCTAATCAAGTTGCCCAATAATTCTTTTAATTATTTATTTATTTGAGGGGAGGTGGTGGGGCACTTGGGGTTAAGTGACTTGCCCAGGGTCACCCAGCCAGGAAGTGTCTGAGATCAGATTTGAACTCAGGTCCTCCTGACTCCAGGGTTGGGGCGCTATCCACTTTGACATCTAGCTGCCCTTCCACATTATTCTTTCATTTACTTTACTAGAGAGTCCACAGTCCAAGAGCATGAGTTATATAGTACATCCAAAGATATGAGGGCTGGATTCACTATAGTAACATATTGGATGTCACAGAGGGCCACCCATACCTCTGAAGGTTTAATTCATTGCCTTATTATCTGGAGAGACTTTAGGAAATCACTTTATATCTCTGTTAAAAAAAAAACAGTTTGTTCTGTTTCTAAAGGCATGTTTTGTGAAAAGGATATAAGATCTTTTTAAAAATTGAAAGCAGATTTGAAAATGAGTTAGGAGCATTTTAGGACTGTTCGTAAGCAGGCAAACTGTGTAAAGCTGGTTTAATCAGTAAATATCTCATATCCAAGACCTAATGAAAAGGCTTCCTTGGAGAAAAGAAAGCTACTTCCTGCTGATTGGGGGGGAAAAAAGGTCCATCATCAAAAGGCATTTAAACTGTGGGCACATGTTCATGGAATGACCCTCATGTATTCTTCATGAGGATTTGCCAACTGCCAACATGGTACAATAGAAAGATTTGAAGTCAGAAGATTTGGGCTCCATTTTCAGTTCTGAGTGACTTTATATCCCTGAGCCTCAGTTTATAATAAAAATGAGGAGGTTGGTCTAGAAGAGCTCTAAGCTGACTTTCAGGTCTAAATTATGACTGATTCTGTAAAGAAAGCCAGTGAAAAGAGGGGAAGAGTATATATGGTTAGTAATGAGGGGAAGATGAATTATAATGTACCCATTCTCGAAAGAGTATTATTGACAAAAAGTTTTCTTACTAGCTGTTCCTTCAGATTGGATGGGTGAATATCTTCAGGGCACTCCCCATGGCTTCTATTTGATGGCTTCTAGGATAGTTCAAAGCACACAGTAGAAATTCTACAAATATGAAAATTCATAAGCATGAGGATGGATTAGAATGGATGGGGATGTGTCTGAGTCCCTAAAAAGGAGGGTGCAAACAGAAGCATTTCTGATCTTTCTATTGTAGCAGACTCTTTGTTCTCGGAAAGCAAACTCATAATTGCCTTTTTAATATACATGATATTTGTATGAGTCGATTTTGAGGAATGCCTTCAGAATTTTCAACTACAAAGGAAAAGAAATATACAATCCCTTTCTTACAAAGATGGATTGGGACTTCCAAAGTGTCAATCTCATTATTCTTTTATAGTTTATTTTTTCTTCAATCTTGCTTTAAAAAAATAAATAAAAGTTTTCCTAGGAAGGATTGAAATCTCTTGGATGAGGTAAGAGTTGTGTCTGTACTGGAAACTTGGGCTTTGATCTATTGTTCCTAAAGTTCTCTGTCCAAACCTATAAGGGTATTGTGAATACTACTTCCATATGTTCCTGTCCATCTGTCTTGTCTCTCTGCCTGCTATGAACCCCAGGAAGACAGCAGTAGGGAACAGACTGAGTGAAGACTAAATGGGGCAGTGTTCTGTCACTGAATGATCTAATGATCATCATTAGCTGATGATCTAAATATGGATTATGCTAGCTAAAAGATGCCAATTTGTTTTAATTCAAAATGTATTAGGTGTTTACTATATAGTAAGCACTAGATACAAGGAAATTATTCCTGTGTGCAAGGAATTAATAGTCTACTGGAGAGATAACTCAGATAGATAACTCTCTCTCCCTACTTTGCATCATCATTTCTACATCATGTTACCTTCTCCAGTAGAATATAACTTTCTAGGGGCCAGATCCATTTTGGTTTTTGCTTTTGTATGCCCAATAAGGAACATGGTTCCTGCATATGTTTGTTGAACTCACCTATGAAAATTTAAGTTGAGTGGTTGGTAGAGTTGTGAATGGATCCAACCATTCTGGAGAGCAATTTGGAACTATACCGAAAGGGCTATCAAATTGTGCACACTCTTTGATCCAGCTGTGTTTCTACTGGGCTTGTGTCCCAAAGAGATCTTTAAAAAAGGGAAAAGAACCCACATGTGCAAAAATGTTTGTAGCAGCCTTTTTGTAGTGGCAAGAAACTGGAAACTAAATGGATGCGCATCAGCTGGGAAATGGCTAAATAAATTACGGTATATGAATATTATTATTATATTATTATGTTTATTATTATTATTATTATGTTACATTATTGTTCTATAAGGATGACCAGCAGGAGGATTTCAGAGGGCCCTGGAGTGACTTATATGAACTGATGCTGACAGAAATGAGCAGGATTATGAGATCATTATATACGGCAACAACAAGATTATACAATGACCAATACTGATGGACGTGGCTCTCTTCAACAATGAGATGGTTCAGACCAGTTCCAATAATCTTGTGATAAAGAGAGCCATGTGCACCCAGAGAGAGGACTGTGGGAACTGAGTGTGGATTACAACATAATATTCTCACTCCTTTTGATGTTTCCTTGCATTTTATTTTCTTCCTCATTTTTTCCTATTTGATTTGGTTTTTCTTGTGCAGCAAGATAATTGTATACATATATATGCACATATTGGGTCTAATATATATTTTTACCATGCTTAACATATGCTGGATTGATTGCCATCTAGAGGAGAGGGTGGGGGAAGGGGAAAATTGGAACATAAGGTTTTGCAAGGAATAATGTTCAAAAATTACACGTGCATATGTTTTGAAAAGAAAAAGCTTTAATTAAAAAAATTAAGTTAAGACAGAATGCTGATATCCTGGAATAAAGTTATATATATTTTTTGAAGAGCTGGTTGTGGGCAGGGCAGACCAGGACCATGTTACGTGAAGCACTGAAAGAAGATATGAATTCTGAGATGCAAAAAATGTGGAGGCAAGAGGAGCAAGGTTCCCACATTATTAAGGCATGGAGGGGAATAAAAACAATAAAACAACTTATCAGGAACTTTTAGTGTGTGAATGAAGAAAAATAAAGTGAGAGGAAGCTAGAAAGTCAAATTGTTTATGGAAGCCTTAAATGCCAAACTCAAGAATTTGTATTTTATCTTTGAAAAAATAAGAGATCACTGACATCTCTTCCCCTTCCTCCCTCCCTCTCTTTCCCTCCCTTTCTTTTTCTTTCTCTCCTTCTTTCCTTCTCTCTCTCTCTGTCTCTCTTTCCTCTTTCTCTCTCTCTGTATGCCTCACTCTCTCCCTCTCTCTCTCTCTCTCTCTCTGTACATTGTAGTATCTGTCCATTGATAAAACTCATAAATATACCAGGGAATCATACAATGAACTCCATTATCACAAGCATACCCAGAATGCTGCTGCCATTTGCCGTATGAGGCAAGTTGGGGAACCTGTTTCAGGGACACTGACAGTTGTGTGTAATAAAAGTATCTTATAGAAACTTTGGAACATGTATAAAAACTACATCCCTGGTTCCAGTTTGCTAACCATGTAGCAAATAGGAACCTCTTTCAATGGTTTTATCGCTCCCCATATATGTTGTCTTCTCCTATTAACATGTGAAGATAATGACTGGATTACCTGCATCTATTTATATCGATGTTCTTAACACAGTACCTGGTACATAGTGAGCATTTAAAGTAGACTCTGGGGAAATTAATAAAGGAGAATTTTCTCCCCAATTGGTCTGCATTTCTTCTAATTATAGGTCAATAAATCTACTTCTCAACAAGTAAAATGTTATAGAAAAGTCTTTGGAACCTAATTTTACAGGAGAGTAACCTGATAAAACATGTGACCATGCTATATTGTCAGTGGTGTGAAAGATCATTTAAGGCCAAAGACACCATTCCCTATCATTGGTAGAAAGTAGTCTTGTTGATTGAGTCCCAAAGGCCCAAAGTTGTCACCTCTCTAAGTCTCTTTGTCATAGCTCAGTTTCTCATTCTTGATGTTATCTGAGAATCAGAGTTATTAATCTTTCTTTTTTCTTTCTTTCTTTCTTTCTTTCTTTCTTTCTTTCTTTCTTTCTTTCTTTCTTTCTTTCTTTCTTTCTCTTTCTTTCTTTCTTTCTTTCTTTCTTTCTCTTTCTTTCTTTCTTTCTTTCTTTCTTTCTTTCTTTCTTTCTTTCTTTCTTTCTTTCTTTCTTTCTTTCTTCCTTTCTTTCTATTCCTTCCTTCCTTCCTTCCTTCCTTCCTTCCTTCCTTCCTTCCTTCCTTCCTTCCTTCCTTCCTTCCTTCCTTCCTTCCTTCCTTCCTTCCTTCCTTTCTTCCTTTCTTCCTTCCTTCCTTCCAGCTTCCTTCTTTCTCTTTCCTTCCCTCATTCTTTCTCTTTTCTTTCTTCTTTCCCTTTCCTTTCTTCTTTCTCTTTCCTTCCTTCCTTCTTTCTCTTTCCTTCCTTTCTTTCTCTTTCTGTGTGTCTCTTTCTGTCTCTCATTTCTTTCTCTTTCTCTCACACACAAATGCACAAAGGTTAAAAATCCCCATTCAAAAAAGGAAGTAGTGATTTTTAAATTCTACATTCGTATAAGGATATCTTTCTGAATTAATTTCCTTTCCTGTCTCGCACAAAATTGCACTCTTATACTCCACCTGTTTTGTTCCATGTGTTCCCAAGTACAAATAAGGATGTTCCAGGAAAAAAAAAAAGTTTAATTTTGCTGGAATGACAAGTTTTGCCCAGTATCCCTTGTAAAGATTTTATGTTATATGTAGGAAAATGCTAAGAGACATGCAAATAATCCATCAGTGTAAATGGACATTATGGTTGCATGTTGCCAAGGTGATAGTGAAGAGGGAACAGGTTCTCAGATATCCTAAGAGGACCCAATAACCTGATGAAATTGACATCTGGAATGAATGGGACATAGCAGACAATATATTGGCCCCTCTCTACCTGTCATCCTCCTAAACATTCACTGTCCCTGTAAAATAACCTGGCACTAGTCCATGATAATGCTAGTTTGGAATCCTACCTTAATTCAATTCAGGAAGTATTCCCCATATGTCCAGAATACTATCCTTTCTCACCTCTTAATTTTTCCCACCTTCTTCATAAAATCTTTCCCAAGTATCTCAGCTGCTAGTGCGGACCCCTAACCTTCTATTTCTTTGATTTATAAGTTATGTAGAGTAATGTTGAAAGGCTGAATGAGCCTATAGAGGCCATTCCAAGGAGCACATACCCAGAACTCTCCTGTAAACTTCTGAAAATGGAAACCAAGGGAATCACTTAAATATGAAAAAGGAGATATGGTGTCTAGAGAAACAAAAAGAAGAGGGTTTTGTTTCTTTTTTACCCCCGGGATAGAGAGGGGAAAGCTATTTTCTAGCTTTCACATTGGGGGACCGGGTTCAAGGTTTCCACAATGACATTTTCCCCCCATTTTGATTTGTTTGATTTATTTTTTGGGGGGTATGGTTGAGAATTTGGAGTTTTTTAAGATCAACACAGATCATTTAGCTTGTCCCATTTGTCCAATTTGGGCTGCTTTGTCTCTAATTGGACAGCCTCTTTACCTACTCACTATATATATATATATATATATATATATATATATATATATATATATATATATATATATATATATATATATATATTTTTTTTTTTTTTTTTTTTTTGAGGCTGGGGTTAAGTGACTTGTCCAGGGTCACACAGCTAGGAAGTGTTAAGTGTCTGAGATCAGATTTGAACTCAGGTCCTCCTGACTTCAGGGTTGGTGCTCTATCCACTGGGCCACCTAGCTGCCCCCGACCTACTCACCATATTGACACTAGGCATGGTGATAAGCTTTAACCATATAAAAAACCCAGACTCAAGAGATCTCCTAGCCTCAATCTCTCTAGCAGCAGAGTTTATAGGCAAAGTTCCATATCACCCAATGAATATCATTTCTCAATAAAGCCTGAGCATGTTCTTCTGTTTAAAATTGACAAGACAGGAAACCTGTTGCTTGAGTTTGAAAGGATAAAAAAAAGAAAAGAAAATAGAAAATCTTTCTGCCTGTATTATGGCATCTCAAAGTTGAAAGGACTTTAGGATGACATGATAGATCTGAGTGGTTGGAGGGTCATGTTTCCCACCCCTACCTCATGCCAACAGAATTAGCAGAGGGCATCAAGTCTGACGAAAGAAAAGGCTTCTGATGGTTGATCTTCTTTGATTGGGCCTTTCCACATGACAAGACATGACTGACTGGAATAGGGGGATAAAGGCGATTGTTGAATCATTTAAGCTTATTATTCTATTAATCTTTATTTACTTTCTTTCTTAAAAATCAGCTTCAAGCTGATTCATGAATAACAGCAGTTACTGAAAAGATTTGTGATCTCAGAGACAAGAAATTATTACTCAGCCTTACTCCATATATCTCTTGGTAGGACTTGGATGTATCTCCTTCTTTTCTTAGACTGAGTTATTTCTTGAAGCCCATCAATAGCCTCTAATTTCTTATGTAAATAGGAATAAAAAATACAAAAAGGTGGGGGTAAAAGACACAAAAGAATAAAGGGATATAGGATGTTGGATAAATAGCTTTTTCTGCTTAGGTTCTTTCTCTTTTCATAACAGGGGATAGAACTTCCAGAGAAATTATCTATTTGGGGTGTAGGGCCAGGAGGAGCCATTTCCCTGATTTGGATGCAGGGGAGAGCAAGGAATCATCAAATATCATTCAATTCTCACTAATCTCTTAGCAGAACAATGACCCTCAAATCCTAACAATTGCTGCCAATGGCTTCTATTCTTTATGAGCTATCAACAAAATCTTCATTTGATATTCTACTTTGAATGTCCACGTGCTTCCCAAGATGGAGGATACAATGCAAATTCTGAATCTGATTCATCATTCTTTTTGTTCAGTTGCCTTTCTCTTTTCCTTTTTTTCTTCTCTCACTCCCTTCCTAATGTTCCTCCCTCTTTCTCTTCCTTCCTTCTTTTTTTAATTTATTCCTTGTCATCAGTCACTTGCTTCTGTCACTCCTGGACCACTGCTTCAACTAATTTAATAACTATTTCTGCCACTGCTGATAGCATCTGTTATAGTTAGTTAACAAGTACTTGTTAGGTACTTACTATGTACCAGATGTTGTATTAAAGTATAGGAAACACATAAAGGGAGGAAAAGGACCTGGCATAGATGTATCTGGTTAAAATCATAGTTGTTGCACTTTGTCATTAGGAGGCCCTAGACAAAGCCTCCTTTTATTGGAAGCTTTTTTAAAAAGCTTTCTTGGGGCAGCTAAGTGGTACAGTGGAGAACACATGATCTGGAGTCAGTAAAACTCATCTTTCTGAGTTTAAATCTGGCCTGAGATATTTGCTTACTGTGTGATCCTGAGCAAGTCACTTCACTCTGTTTGCCTCAGTTTCTTCATCTAAAGGGGGAAAATGACTAACCACTCCAGTATCTTCACAAAGAAAAACAAATGGGATCATGACTAGAAATGACTGAACAACCTCTTTTCTGTGGTCATGAGATAATAAATGAGGTTTGGAATGACTAAGGAACAACTTGGAGCCTATCACACCATTTAAAAAACCTCCTTAAAAATTATTTCACCCTTGGACCACCACACAAATTAAGAGCAACTAGAAAGCTCACCATTACAAATGGACCAAGAAATGTCCCATTTGAAGTTCTCAAGATTGTCCAAAAGAGCTCTGGGTACATGTTCTGAGATGGCCCCAAAGGCTTATTTGTTACACTAAAGTTCATGTATTTTATTTCCGCCAATAAAATGCAAGCTCCTTGAGGACAGAAACTGTTTCTCTTTTATTTTTCTCTAGCTTCAATCGTAGTGTTCCACACATAGCAAAAAGTTTAATGAATGCTTATCAATTATGCTTCTCAACTGATTGATTGATATGTGTCAGGAAAGAGATGGCCTGGCATAGTGCCTGAACACAAATTTTCATTGTTCATGTCATACCTATTAGCTGAGTGACTCTGGATAAATGAGATAACCTTTCAGGTCACCAGAAAAATATCTGAGATTATGTTTCTAATACTTACTAGCTGTGCGACTCTGGGTAAATTAAATAACCTTTCAGGTCATCAGAAAAATCTCTGAGATTATGTTTCTAATACTTACTAGCTGTGTGACTCTGGGTAAATTAAATAACCTTTCAGGATATAAGAAAAATCTGTGAGATTACAAATTTCTAATACCTTCTAGCTGTGTGACTCTGGAAAAATGAAATAACCTTTCAGGACACCAGAAAAATCTCTGAGATTATGTTTCTAATACTTACTAGCTGTGTGACTCTGGGTAAATTAAATAACCTTTCAGGTCATCAGAAAAATCTCTGAGATTATGTTTCTAATACTTACTAGCTGTGTGACTCTGGGTAAATTAAATAACCTTTCAGGTCATCAGAAAAATCTGTGAGATTACAAATTTCTAATACCTTCTAGCTGTGTGACTCTGGAAAAATGAAATAACCTTTCAGGACACCAGAAAAATCTCTGAGATTATGTTTCTAATACTTACTAGCTGTGCGACTCTGGGTAAATTAAATAACCTTTCAGGTCATCAGAAAAATCTCTGAGATTATGTTTCTAATACTTACTAGCTGTGTGACTCTGGGTAAATTAAATAACCTTTCAGGATATAAGAAAAATCTGTGAGATTACAAATTTCTAATACCTTCTAGCTGTGTGACTCTGGAAAAATGAAATAACCTTTCAGGACACCAGAAAAATCTCTGAGATTATGTTTCTAATACTTACTAGCTGTGTGACTCTGGGTAAATTAAATAACCTTTCAGGTCATCAGAAAAATCTCTGAGATTATGTTTCTAATACTTACTAGCTGTGTGACTCTGGGTAAATTAAATAACCTTTCAGGTCATCAGAAAAATCTGTGAGATTACAAATTTCTAATACCTTCTAGCTGTGTGACTCTGGAAAAATGAAATAACCTTTCAGGACACCAGAAAAATCTCTGAGATTATGTTTCTAATACTTACTAGCTGTGTGACTCTGGGTAAATTAAATAACCTTTCAGGACACCAGAAAAATCCCTGAGATTACAAGTTTCAGATTGAGTGCTGACCAGCCTTGGTAGAAGGAGTTTGCTCTTTTCTTTCCCTTTCCCATTTCTTTCCTTTCCCTTCCATTCTTTTCTCATTCCTCCCTTGATGAGCCCAATAATTCCTCCCATCCTCTCATCATCCCCTTCCCCAGAACAGGCCAGATACCACTAGTCTGAAACAGCCACAAATTCTATCATATGATTGTATTTATTCTGTCTAAAAGTCCCTACTACTCAAGGATCTCTTTTTGACATTTGTTTGGTTTTTTTAAAAAGCCAATTCCATTGTGGTTACCTCCAGCCCCGTTCCCCAGCTACCATTTTCATCTTCCGAGATAGGACAGGTCGATCAGGTCAATATGACTGCCTGGTGAGCCTCTTCACCAGCTAATGTGTTGGAGGCAGGGCACACAGAGCCAGCTCCATGAGGGCTTCTTTCTATTCAGAGGGCCAGAGGGGAGGGAAACAAGCCTAGCTGCCTTTACAGAAGGCATATTTGTGTTTCCTCTAATGCACACGTGTGATGCGCCCCTCCATTAATTCAATAGGAGAATCGTGGTCATGGCTGATTTCCATGGAAACAGCAGGATTCCACTTCTCCCTAACGCAGAGGCCTCATCTCCTTGTCAAAAGGAAATCAATGAGGTGGCAACAGAACTCTATGGGGAAGAGGATATCTGCCCAAGACCTGGGGTGAGGAAAGACACTATTCACTCCCACTGAGAAAAGTCTTTCTTCTTCCATCCATCTCCCATTCATATTTCCCTTCTTTTCTCTTCACATCAATATGTTTCCCTGCATATATTTACTCTCCTTTCCACTAGCCATCTTCCTGAATCCACAAAGCTATCTTTATAAGGTGAACTTGTTGTGTAAACAAAAAGAACCCACCTACAAGGCATGATTTTAATAACAAAGGGACAATTCTCCTTCTCTCTATTCTCCAAAACCACTCTTATCACATGCACACATATAGATCCCATACTGCCACAATACTCCAAATTCCCTTCACTAGGAACTACGTTTTATATTCTCAGTGAAAGATAAGACTTAAAGTTCAGCTATCTACAGAAACATTCATTTGGTTTTTGTCCTATGCATCTGACAGCCATTCTATTTTTGCTGGATTTTCATTTTCAACCAAGAAATCTATGTAACTTTACGACTTCATGATGGGATCTCTTCTCTTCTTTATCCACGTTGCCTTCCTAATTTCATTATCTTTCATAGGTTCAATTATATTCCATGATGCAAATGATTCACAGATCTCATTTTTTCCTGAGGCCTTATCTCTTCACATTAACTTTTTGCTGAATATTTAACTTTTATGTCCTATAGACTGAGGTCAACACAACAGGACTCAATTTACTCTTATTTCCTTCCAAACCTTTCACAAACCAAACACACCACCATCTTTGAAGTGATCACTGTTCAGAAGATTGAAGTAATCCTTGGAAATCCCTCTCAGCTCCCCCTGTCTTTTTCCAACATTTTTTTTGGTTTTGTTCATTTTACCTTCACAACTTGCTTGTGTCTATTCCCTCCTCTCCACTAGAAAAGTCTCTACTTTATTTCAAGTCTTTGCACCGAATCATTGAAATAATCTATCAATTGGTCTCTGCTTCTAGAGCCTTCTAAAATCTAAGTTGTACCATGGACAGAGGGATGGACGTGAAGGAAGATTTTGAAGTTCCAATGATGGCAAAGGGCTTGTCTTGTCTTAGGGTAACGGCAACAATTCTTATTATCCCAGAAACGTCACTCCCTTTTCTCATCTCCTGTAACATTTGTAATCTGTTTACATAGTTTAACACTAAATCATTTCATAAACTAGTCTTTCTTTTGCTTTATACTCTAAAATCCTGGAAAGCAGGGACTATGTTATATATTTTTTTCTCATCCCATCCTCCAACACCCCCTGCCTCAGCACCCCAAGAATATAGTAAGTAGTAACTCAAAAGTGCTTCCTGTTTGATCTGGGATAGATGCCCTTGAAAATCCAAATCATATATGCCTTGTCTTCTCATGCAGAATATTGAATTTAAGTCTGGATATCTTAGATGGATACCTTAAATTTTCTCCTCAGGAAATGTTCTGCAACTGATGCTTTTGATCTTCTGCACAGAGAGTAAATATAATGAAGTATTCCTTTTGCCATAACTATTGGGGATCTGAAGGATAAAAGATATTAAGAGAACTAAGGGAATTCCATGAAGTTACTGCTTTTTTGCTTCTGATGAGACTCTAACCTCCATTTCCTTCCCACAAACAATCTGGATACCATCCCATGGTTCCTTGAATTGCTAGGTCAGTTCTGGTCTTACCTTGATAAGGTCCAGACCTTTACATCTCTTCTCTCAAGGATCCACACTATGCTTCTAGGTATGAAAATGCTACTTTTCCAGTTATTCTTTACATATTTTTCCTTTATAGTTGTACTTTCAGCATTTAACATTTGATTAGTTCATAGAAAATACTCAATGAAGATTTCCTTTACATAACTATATGTTGGTCTATCTATTTACCCATTTGTCTATCTATCTATTCATCCAGCCATGAAAATAATGACTTCCAAGGACAGAGAAAAGAAACAACTGTATTCATGTAAGTGGAATAGGCCCGTATTGGTTTTTCCTCCCAAACCTAGGTCCAACCCCATAGCCACAACAGCCTAGAAGAACAGAGGGACAGACCCTTACATCAGTGATGTGTTTTGCCCATTTGCATGCTTAATTCTATGTTGAAAAGATGGATTATTGTTAATGAAACATTTGACTTCAGTTTTAGTGTTTGATAGCACTTCCCTCTATTGCTTTGTGTGAGCCAGAATTTCTCCATGAAATCTATGCATTTGGGCTCAAATCAACTTAGTATCACAGCAGCAAGTTTTTGGCATCATATACCTCATAATAGAAGAAACCTAGAGTCAAACCTAGAGTCAAACTGTCTCATTTTACAGAAGAGAAAAGTGAAGTGAACTTTGGAGACTAAATGACCTGCTTAAGATAAGCCTTAAATATGGGTCTTGAACTCAGAGCCCCTGATTCTGGAGTTAAAGTTGTTGTTGTTTTTTTTTTTTTTTTTCCAAAGTATCATGCTTTTTCTTGTGTAATATTTTCAAACTCTAGGGGATATATATTTCATCTATGTATTTGCCAGAGAATGAAGATGTCTTGAAAGGAGATCTACTTATCTGTTCAGTCTTTGACCAACAAGAAGGAATCATGAGGATTGCTCTAAGGCTCTAAGATTATAAAAACTCACAAGTATGTATCACTTTAAAGCTTACAAAGTACTTTCTCATAACATAAGGGCCTTGTTAAGCCATAGACTCAAAAGAGGTAAGTTCTACAATTCCACTAGCAGCCTTGTGCTGGATAGACAGATCTCAGGTACCTCCTTGGGATTTGAGACAAACTGGAGTAAAGGGCACAAATGAGAGCAATAACTAATGCTTAAGTCTATGGAAAGGCTGCTAACATATCTCTATTTGTTCTTTAATAAAGCTTATAAAAGCAAGTTTTCTAAGTTTGCCAAGCCTACTATTTTGTAGTGAGATAGAACCCCTTACTCAGCAGAATTGTGTTTCTGACAGACTGTCTGCCTCAGTGTCATTGCCACCAAATGCCAGGATTTCCAGTGATGGCTCTGGGGTAGAGCTCCCAGACATCATCCTTACCCTACTCCCTAATTTTGCCCCTATCCACAATGGACTTTCAACACCTTTAGCTTTCACAATATTAAAATAATCTTTTTATTCTACAGGGTGATGGTACCCACCCAAGCCCTCTCTGTAGAGGGTAGTGGAAATATTAGAAGAAATAGGAGACAGAAACTTATAAACTATTTCCTAACTGCTTCATTATAATTAAAGGCAGGTTTAGGATAGGCAGATTTCATTACAGCCCCTTCTGATAAATTGTTGAACATTCATGCAGGCACATAGCCACCTACACAAAGCTCCCAAAATAGACATGAGAGAACAAGGTCAAGCAAGAAAAAAATCCACTCCAAGCACAGTTTCATCCCAAGTAAGTCTTAAACCCAGAGTGAAGACAAGGGAAAGGAATGCTCACACAGCCTTCATCTTCTCCAAGCAGTGACCTCAGATCACTCTAACTGATAAAAGACAGATTGTATGTTTAGGAGTTGAAAATATTTAAGAGGGATATAGCAGAGGTGGGAAGAAGACATAGCTCTAATTTGAGAGATACAGGTTTGCCCTTCTCCACTACTTTCCATAGTCCCCAGAATTTCCTCAATAATGATGACTACCCTTCATTAACTTAGTACCCTATTAAAATTTATGAAGGTCCTCCACTGGGTCAATTAATCAATAAATAAACATTTCTTAACTTCTTGTTATATGCCATAAATTGTTTTAGATACTGTGGCATACAAAGGCAAAAGTCCCTCCACTCAACTCTCTCATCTTTGTATTATCCATAACTTGATAAAAATAAAAGATAATTATACTTTATTCTAAATCACTGATTAAAATAGCTTTCCCACTGAGGCTCAGGCAACACAGTTGCCTTCTTTTCTCCCTTCCTCTCCCTTTCTTCTCCTCTCCTCTCCTCTCCTCTCCTCTCCTCTCCTCTCCTCTCCTCTCCTCTCCTCTCCTCTCCTCTCCTCTCCTCTCTTCTCCTCTCCTCTCCTCTTCTTTCTCCTTTCTCCTTTCCTTTTTCCTTTCCCCTTCTTCCCTTCCTTTCCCCCTCCCTTCCCTCCTCCCTCCCTCTCTCCCTTCCTCCTTCTTTCTTTCCTACCTTCACTAATCTTAATCAATGAAAGGTTGTTGTCTCAGTCAAACTGAAATCTGTTAAAGAGTTTAGCCTTAAAAATGCCAAGGTGTCCCATTGAATCCAGAGCCACCTCCAGTTGTCCTGATCAAAATCTGGCCACTGCACTCAGAAGGCTCTGGAGGAGAAAGTGTTGCTGGTGATCATGCACAGCCCTCCCTCACTCAAATCCAAATCACTTGTATGTCATAGCATCACTTCCCTGATATTATGAGCATCTTCCAGAGTGGAAGATAAACAATAAAAATGATTAAAATGTTAAGAACAGATCCTTAAAGAACTCCTTTTGACACCAGTCTCCATGTTCACATAAATCTACAACCTTTAGATCCAATTAAATGACCAATTTTGGGCCCATAGATTTAGGGTCAGGTCTAATTCAGGTCAATCCAGTTGTTCAGGTTTGGAATTAGACTAAAATGAGACCTATAAACCATCTAACCTTAAGGAAAGGAAATTTACTTAATAATCATAGTGAAAGGATATCCAGCAAGGATACAGCACAGATCAGCTTGGTATAATTCCCCTGCCTCCACACTTACTATGGAGGGACATCTGTACTGAACTGTGTACCAACTGGAGCATTAGTTAAAATTTAGATAACTAGGAAGCAACATTGGTTTAAGCCTCACACACCCAAACCAATTATGTCAAGAGTTTAGTTTCATTACTTTTTAGGGAAAAAAAAAAATCTAGCCCAGATTACATGTTACATCTGTCATAGTATCTAAATATCATCATTGAATTCTCATCTCTACCTTATGTCCACAACAGTATCTTGAGAGATTATTCCAAATATCTTACTGAAATCCAGGTAAATAATGCTCACATCATTTTCCTGATCTTGGTTCTGAACATCTGAATTCATTGGTGTACAGAATTCCTAGTGGGGAAACAACACCGATAGCTCACTACTTTCTAACTGGAAGTATTATGGAGTTGTCTTGGACACTAAGAGGGTGATATATCCAGGGTCACACAGAGTCCTCTCTGTGTCAAGGGAGAATTAAATCCAGATTCAGCACATACCACAATAGCTGACATGTAGTAGTATTTAATAAATGCTTATCAATTAAAGGATAGATGGACTCCTGAGTTGAATATTAGCTTTCTCTCTGATTAGTCACATATTAGTGTACAACCATGTTAAAAGGGAAAATACGATTGGTTAGACATTGTTCTTAAAGATCTAATTCTGGCTCATAGTGTTCACTTCCTCCCTTTCTAGAGAGTCTAAAGATACCTTTAATAATCCATTCAATAATTTTCACATGTCAATTAAAATATAGTTTAATTTATGCAACTTTCTATCATTTACTAAAAAATCAGGAAGATATTTGCCGATCTCGAGCCCTATGGCATTATCCCTGTTTGATATAATTTCTCAAACATCATCAGCAATTTCAGCAGGTGATGTACACATTGGTTTTTTAAAAATATGCTCAACAATCATCAAGAAAAATAATAATAAAGCAGCACAACTATTTTCTTTTAAGAAGACTGAAACAAAAGAATTAACAAGAAATAAGCAAAGAAAATGCACGTTTTTCCTGTTGTCCCTTTCCAAAGCTGTCTAACGTGATAATTCATTTCACTCTACTTTCCCTTCTCCTCTTCTAATTAGAATAGATCCTTCCCCACAAAAGTGGGAAGAAGTTCTACTCACACTTACTGAAAATGTCTCCCCCTCCCTCTCTGTGTGTCTGTGTGTGTGTGTGTGTGTGTGTGTGTGTGTGTGTGTGTGTGTGTGTGATGAGAAAGGAACAGAATGACAGAAAGAGGAAAGTGAGATAGGGATATAGAAAGAAACAGAAAGATATATACAAAGATTTTTTCAGACCTTCAAATTCATTATTAAAGAGAATTTCCAGTGAGTAAACATCTATCAAAGTAGTCCTACTCTACTATTTAAAACTTAATGAGCCAATATGGGTACCAAGAGATAAGTGACTTGCCCAGAGTCATGACACTCGTATATGTCAGAAGGTAGAATTTGGAGACTCTGAGCTCAGTTCTCTTTCTATTATAACAGGTTGCTTCTCAATACAATAATGGCATATTGACTTATTGATTATTATCATATTGCTTTTCAGTAAGTTTAGAACAGATTGACCATTCGAAATGTTTTATTTTCCCTCTAAGATCTCTGCCAAAATTAAATGGTATGACTTTCCCTATTTAGTGATTCTAGTGGATAAAAGTCTATTCTGATTTGGACTTATTTTTAGGGAACCTAAGCATCATTTCAAGGAGATTAGTTTGGTTTTTCTCCTTTGTGTCTTTTCAGGTCCATCCATTGGCTAGTCCTGCACAAGGGAGTTCTTAAAAACCTCATGTGTCCATTCTTTATAGATTCTATCTGTCAATATTTCATCCATAATACTCTATATAATTACATTTTCCAAATCAACTTCTTCAGTTTTAATTTTTTTTAATTCCAATTTTTGTTATTTAAAATTCTTTTAATTTTATATTTAAAACTAATGGATTGATCATAACAGCAATTTCTTATATGTACTTGATGGATTACTCTCTCTATATCGTTGTGACAACTATGCTTTTTTCTTCATTTTTTACTATTTTAAAAATACAAAGATCAATTATCCAGACAAAGTTTATTGTGTCATAGCATGTGACAATAAACTTTGTAAAACAACAAAACAACAACACATAATTATCATATCTAGCAAGTTATTCTAGAAGTCTGGGATATAGATCATCTGACTTGCTAATTTGTATTCATTGAGGGTAGCCAAATGCTCCCTTTTCAATCAACACACATCTATTAAGCACTTACTCTGTGCCAGTGACTGAGGAGGCAAAGGAAAAAAAATTGCCCTCATGGAGCTCATACTATCTTATACTTTCTCTTCATATGTATTTCAATCTTAATGTTATTTTTTTCTGGTTTTATTTCTCCTAATTTGAAGATTATACTCCTTGGCAGAGAAAACAGAAACAAAGTGGGAATTGGATAATTCTCTCTTCTCTGTTTTGTTCCATTCATTCTATTATACTGATAAAATCTTTGATCTTTCTTGTATAATCTGAAAGAGTCCCTGTTGAGGGCAAAGTAGGCTGGCTGATGAGGAAGATTTTTCTCTTCTGCTGGGAGTAGGAGGTTGCCAATACTTCCAGAGTACATCCATTTTCTTATATGGATCAGCTTAGTGACAGGACTTTTTCTTTCCCTTACCTGCCTCCTCTCTTTCTCCCTTCTCCCTAACTTCCTTATTATTACTGAAGGTACCACAATCCTCCTAGTCATTCAGGCTTGCAATGCAATTTATCATCTTATCAACTTCTCCTCCCCTCCTCTCTTCTCCTCTTCTTTCCTCTCTTTTCTTCTCTTTTTCTATTTTCTTTCTCTTCTTTTCTCTAATCTCTTCTCTCCTCTCCTCTCCTCTCCTCTCCTCTCCTCTCCTCTTCTCTCCTCTCCTCTTCTCTTCTCTTCTCTTCTCTTCCAGTTACTTCCTCCACCAATGGAAGAATTTATCTGAACTGACTGAGACATCCATTGTATTTGAGTTGTCAACACATGTTTTGATATCTTTAGCATTTATTTCAAATTTCAGGTCATAGTAGACTTCAGCCTGCATGAAACTCTTCCAGTAGACAAGCCATATGAGCTTTTTCTTGTCCCTAATTTCTTGTTTTTTGCTGATATTCAGTCATTTCCAACTATTCAAGATTCTATTTGGGTTTTCTTAGCAAATAAATTAGAGTGGTTTGCCATTACTTTCTCCCTCTAACCTTGTTTACATCTTTGGTAAATGAATTTTAAAATATGAATTTGTTCAAGAGATTCTTCTACACTTATGGTGAAAATTGAGTTCTTGGCTGCATCTTGTTCTTCTGAAATGGATATTCCTGTTAAAAGTCTTAGGAAATGATTTTCTATCACAATTTCACACTTTTTGATATCTATTCTCCTTAAGCCTAGGGAACATGAAGGGCAATGGCTGGTATGGCTTTCCATAGTTATCAGTAATTCTAAGAAAGCATGGTCACAGCTACCTACATTTTCTATCATTTCCATATCACCAAACAGCATCATCTTATTGGGTTTGCTTACCTTGATAGCAGTTTGATAGAGTAGATGGCATTTTTCTTACTTGCACTGTTATTATTGACAGAGAGACCTCCAGCAGAAGTCCAGTGAGTTGAAGCTTGCCTTGATACCAACTTTTAAAAATTATGAACTAGATAATGATCACAATAAATCCAAGAAAACAACTGTAAAATTTATAACAATTTATAAAATTTAAAACAATGTATATTTTAACTTTAAAAAATCCCAATATTTCCATGTATAATAGATACTATTATTGTGGATATTCCTTCTAATGATGTAGATGATATTTCAAACATGTCTGCCCATCCTGTGGAAATTTCATACATGTTCTCACATGAGTTTGCCTCTGGACTGCTTTGATACCACATGTTCTCTTGACATTTCAGGGATACCATACAACATAAAGTCTCTCTTGCTCTTGCTATGTGACCAGCCTATTTTGGCTTCTGTTAGTGAATTTCTCTTAGACTTCATTCACACTATTTCTAACACTTATTTCACTCTGTTTCCCTCTCAAATTACTTTTTCATCTACATACCGATGCTGTTTTGCTTGGGGTTGTTTTATTTAGTCAAAGTTTCATCACTGTTCTTCAGATTTTGTTCCCTTTGTTTTGTATCATTTCATATTCATTTTTACACTTTGTTATATTCCACAAATCTATCATTTTTAATGGGATAATAAGTCTATGGCTGAAGGGACATGAGAGGACATGTAGTCCAACCTCCTAATAAATCAATAATATTTCATCACATCACTTTACCATCCTCCAATTATAGCTAGTTTCCAGTCTTTTATCCTATTACCACTGAAGTAGTTGTGCTTTTTTGTGCATTTAGGTCATTTTTTTTTCCTTCTAATAACATCATTAAGGGATAATCCTTGAAGCAAGGTCAAAAGGTATTATTAGTTTTATAATTTAGTGTACATACATTTCCAAGCCACTGTCCAAAATGACTGTGCTAATACACAGCTCTACTAACAGCATAATTAAGCATCCAATTTTCCCACCCCACCCCCTGCCAACACTGAAGTTTGTCATTTTAATTATATTGGCCAAATTGATGAATGTAAAACAAATACTTCAAGTTCTTTTAATTTTCAGTTCTTGGAAAATTAAATTATTTGATAGCACTTAAACATTTATCATTTAACATTTGTTTTTCTCATTTCCCAAATTGTCCATTATTATTTTTTAGCTGTATGGATAATTTGAATGGTTATTACTCTTAGATATATTTAGAAGTTTCTTACAAATTCTGTATAACAAATATTTTCATCAGGTATATTTACAGCAATTTTTCCAATATGTTGCTCTTCTTTTTACCTTGATTAAATGGTTGTCACACAAACTCCTATTTTTATCTTCTTCTATTTTGAAGTCAACATTATTTTTTTCAATTTCTTCCATATGTAAAGCTTTTTTACTCTATCAAATTGAGATATCCTAGATGACAGTGGCAAACCCCTTTGCTGAGCATACATCTCTCTGTTTTATGCCTCGTTTGATATGAATAATCAGAGGACTGTCAAACAAAATGATTTTCGTTGTTGCATCTATCAAGTAATATTTTATGGTCTTAACATATTCATGGGAGACACCTTGTCAGAGGAGAGTCTTTGAGGCTGCATTTTGCTCTACTGAATCAGTCGCATTTCTTATATTCAACAAATAATAGGCACTGTGACATCTTGTATTCTCTCCACGTTGCAGCCAATTGTGTACCTGCAAAGATGTAGTTTACTGTAGAATATTATTTGTGAGAGCCTGACAGTTCTGTCTCATATTTTCATCAAGGGTGCCCTTGATAGCAACACCTGGCACAGGGGTGATGCTAGGTCACTGGAATAAGACGATGTCATTAAAACTGAGTTCTGGCCAGTCCAATTTTGCTGGAATGAAGAACAGTATTATCTCAGTGCCCTACTATGTCTGCTTTCAGAGATTCAGCCTAGATGATTATGAAGAGGCACACTACCCACAAGCCTGATTCTAGGTGATTAATTTCTTGGTCATGGCAACCCATGAGACAAAGGAAAATATAAGAGTAACTTATGCTAGGGATGGTCTATCTTCAACATCTTTAAACCAGACAATCAACAAGTTAAATTGTCATAGAAGAAAGGAAGGAAGGAAGGAAGGAAGGAAGGAAGGAAGGAAGGAAAAAAAAGGAAGGAAGGGAAAAAAGGAAGTAAAGAAGAAAAAGAAGGAAGGAAGAAAAGGAGGAAGGAAGGAAGAAAAAGAGGAAGGAAAGAAGGAAGGAAGAAAGGAAGGAAGGTAGGAAGAAGAAAGCTCCTTAAATTCTAGGTCTCAATCCCATATGGAGTCACATAACTGAATTGGAAATCCTGAAATTATGATTTTATTATCTATAAATATTTGATTTGTATACTTATTTTATATACAGGATCATGTAAAAATTTCTTGGGCAGGGGCAGCTATGTGGTACAGTGAATAGAGAACCAATCCTGAAGTCAGGAGGTCTGCCCTCAACACTTAACATATCCTAGATGTGTGACCTTGGGCAAGTCACTTAACCCTAATTTCCTCAGCCAAAAAATATTCTTGGGCAAAAAAATGATTGTAAATGAAAAGTTTTAAGAAGTTCTGGTATAGAAGGTGAAGAGAAGAGGGAATAGTCTTAGGGATGCCTATGGTTAGTGGAAATGACTTAGATGAAGATTAAGAAGGAACAGTGACACCTGTAGGAGGAGAACCTAAGTGCCAAATGCTAGAGATACAAAGAGAGGTAAGAACAGAAGTTTCTCCTTCCAAGAAGCTTACGTTATAAGGGGAGAGAATCATCCAACAATTGCATACACACACATACACACACACACACACACACACACACACACACACACACACACACAGTAAATAGAATATGATAGAGAGAAGATCCTAAATTGGAGAGGGGCTAGAGAAGAGATCTCCTGAAGAGTGTGGAATTTGAGATGCTTCTTTAAGGAAGTCAAATAACAAATAAGCAAGATGAAGAAGTAAGAAAGGACATCATTCAGCCACAGGGCATAATGAGTATAATCAGTAAAAATGCATGCAGTCTGAAGCTAGAGTGTTATGTCCCAATATAAGTAAGAAGGTTAGTGTCTCTGCATCATACATGTCAAATAGGGCAAGAATATTGGAAAGGTAGGAAATGGTCAGTTTTTGAAGGGCATAAAAGGACAAATGAAGCATTCTATATTTGATCCAAAAGGACCAAATAGGGAACAACTAGAATTTTATCAACATGGTCTGAAGCTGGAGAAGGAAATGGCAAAGCAGTCCAGTCTCTTTGCCAAGAAAACTCCAATTAGGGTCACTAAGAGTTAGCCACAACTGAAATGGCTAAAAAACAACAGTATGATCAGAAGATCATTTTGGAAGCTGAATTAAGGATGGTTTGGAGTGAAGAAAGAGTTGAGGCAGGGAGCCAAACCAGAAGACTATTTCAATAGTCCAGGTGTGATTAAAGGGTCTGCACACCTGCATCTCTACTGATGGAGGCAAAATAATGGAAAGAGGGCATAGGGTCATAAAGGTGACAGCTTTTAGATCACCTATAAACATTTTACTATAAATATGAGGTCTTGGCTCAATGACCCTTGAGTCAGCATACTACTCTCTGTAAGAACTAAATCATCAATATTGACATTTTTCCTATAAAAAAACCCAAAGACATCTGAAAGTTGAAGCTAAATGATATTGGTTGTGGTATTTGGTCATTTCAGTCATGATTGTTCTTCATGGCACCATTTGGGGTTTTTTTGTGTTTTTTTTTTTTGTTTGTTTTTGTTTTTTGTTTTTTGTTTTTTGTTTTTTTTTTTGGCAAAAATACTGGATTGGTTTGCTGATTTCCTTTCAAGCTCATTTTCTAGATAAGAAAACTGAGGAAAACAGGGTAAATGACTTGTCCAGAGTCACACAGCTAGAAAGTGTCTGAGGCTGCATTTGAACTCGGGTCCTCCTGACACTCCGGAGCTCTATTTGGTTCCAGCTAGCTGCCCTAGCTAAGTAGCAAAGTGGCTTATAGATCCTTAAAAAGACCTCTTTACCTATCCCCCATCCAAAACAATAAACAGTAGGGAATAGGAGAAAGACCGTATTATAGAACATGATCTAATAATAAGATCCTGAACTTGGAGTTGAGAAGATCTGGATTCCAATTCTGATTCAGACCCTTGATAGCTATTTGACACTATGCACTTCACTTACCCTCTCTAGACCTGTTTTCCTATTTCTAAAATGAGTAGTTTGGACTCCATGGCCTCTAAGATCCTTTCTCATTCTGCATCTCTGATCCCTATAATCCTTTGCTTGTAATGTATACAAACAAACATAACACTAGGAAGGTAATTGCAGCTTAAGTACTAGAAGATGAAGAATTAAATTTTGGAAGAAATTAATTAAAACTCCCAAGTTAAATCAATATATACTTGAGTACTCAGTAACTATAATGCAGAGATGAACACTGGGGAAGAGGGATAAATATATTAGAAAATACAGCTGCTGTCTGGAAATGAAAGATTCTGTGATCCAGATATAGCCTTCAGAATCCTCACAATAGGAAAATTTCATTCATTAAGTGTAATGTTCTGTTTCTCCAGAAAAAAATACTTCAACCAATGAACTTTCTCCTCCTAAGCATGCAAGCTCCTCCCCAGAAGTTCAAAGGGGTAAAACTCCCAGTCATGGCCATAACTAGAGAATTGTTAAGTACCGGACTTAGCACCTAGTAAGAACCTAATATCTCATTATCTCATTAGCACTTAGTAAGAACCTGACAATTAAGTAAACTGAGAGATTTTATTTTTGCCTTTCTTTGTATCTTTAAACATTTAGCAGAGTGCCTGACATATCAGCAATCTCTTAATAAATGTTCATCGACTGAATTTGGTACATAATGGAAATTGGAGCCTTGCAGAATATTACATGTAAAATATGAAACTGAGGGGCAGCTAGGAACTACAGTGGATGGAGCACCATCCTGGAGATCAGGAGGACCTGAGTTCAAAATTTAACTAGTTGTGTGACCCTGGGCAAGTCACTTAATCTCTACTCCCCCCCAAAACCTGAAACTAATACATACATAAAAAATTACACGTAGTTAATATGAGAATGGAAACATTTCAGAATCATCTACATCAGACCAGCCATCTATCAGAGCAACTATCAAAATCAACACAAATTGGAAGAAGCAATTTTTAAAAATTAAAAGGTTTGTAATCAGAGTTCCACCCTAATCTATTTGAAAAAACTCTTGATGAGAAAAGAATTGAAACATATAAAAGCATAAATTAAAACTCTTTAGCACCATTCTGACAGAATCTTAGTTATTGAAATTGGTATTGGTATGGTAATAAATCTATAAATTAATTTTAGAAATATTAGCACTATTGTGTCGTCCTAACCAGCTTTGGGAGCCATCATCCTATTTCTTCAGTTCCTTCTTTATATCTGTCAAATGGCTTTAAAGTTTTATTTATTGGAACCTTTGAGTATTTTGGATAATTTTTTAAATTGTAAATTGCTTTTCTATGATTTCTTCCCTTTGGGTCACATAAAAATGCTCATAATTTTTTATCTTATAAAGATCACCTTGGATATTTTTGAAACTCAAATCAAATTACTTAAAATTAGACCTCTGTTAACGTCTTCATTAACAATGATTTTTCCTTTCATTTCTTTTTCAATTCTTGTTTCTATAGTGAATATTTCTAGAGCTCCATTAAATCAAGGTGGCAAAAACAATCACCCAACTTTATACTGATCTTCAGTGAGAGTTTCTCTTGTTTTTCCACTGCAGTGTTATTTCTTAGTTCCAGATGCATCCTTTTTATACTTAGCACAATGTCTAGCACCTAGTAAGCACTCAAGCCATATGTATTTATTGATCAATTAAGGAAATGTTCCTATGCTTTTTAAGTGGTTTTTTTCAAATAAATCATAGATTTTTTTGGCAACGGTCTTTTTCAAATATATTGATATAATCATAACATTTTAAAGTTTATATTTTATGTATTTTTACTATAATCTTTATTCCAATATCAAACTTTCTTTGGAATGGAGGGGGAATCCCCTCTTTTATAATAAAATTCTTTTTATATCACTCAATAAGCACTGATGAAGTACTGACTAAGTGCCAAGTGCTGTGATAACTATACTAGGAATAAAATTGAGAAGCAAAAAAAAATCCCTACCCTCAAGCTTACTTCTAGTGGAGAAAATAAAATATCTACAAAATAAAATTCAAGATAATTGAGCATAATCCTAGAGGAGAAGGCAATAGGCAGCTGGATTGCATAGTGGATAGAACACTGAAACTGGAGTTAGGAAAATCTGAGTTCAAATCCAACCTCGGACACCTACCAGGACTGTGATGCTGGATAAATCATTTATTCTTTCTCAGACTCAGTTCCTCATCTGTAGAATGGGTTATTGTGAGGATCAAATACAATATTATAAAATACCTTGTAAACCTTAAATTTGGCACAAACTAAATTGTTTATAACTATTATTATTATTGTTATTTGTTGACAACAATAATAATAATTATTACTATTATTAGCTGAGAAGACTGGCAAAAAGCTTTTGCAAAAGGTTTGGAAAAAAGGAAAGACTGATGATGGGAATATGGGAAAATAGTAATCAAAAACTTAGAAGAGGGATAGGTTTAAAGGGATAGTTATGTTTTAAACATGTTAAGTTTGAATGTCAATGGGATATCCAGGTAGAATTTACTGGCAAGCAGTTAATAAGATGTTTAGGGAGAGTTTAGAGGAGACAGATTGGAGATATGCACATACATACACACATACACACATAAGTTTATACACACATTCACACATATAAATATAGAAAATGTCTGCATAAAGATTATAATTGAACTCATGGGAATTGATATTATTAAGGAAAAAAAAACTGTAGAGACAATTTAGAAAAGCAGCTTAAGATGTACCCACACTTGATGAGAGGGGGGAAGATAATTAATCAGAAATGGAAATTGAGCATTGAGATGAGGATAAAGAAAACTAAGACAGAAGAGAAAAAGAAAAGACAATTAAAAACCCATTTTGTTGCATGGCTAAATAGAAATGTAATAATAGACTTCAATATATTTTCATAATTTTGTTAACCAAAAGATAAATAGGTGACATATTGAAAAGCATAGGGCATTGAACAAACTGAATGAATTAAATGTTTTGGGGGAATTCAGTGGCAAAAGCCAAAAATACTTATAAAATATATATGTGTATGTCAATATTTTGAAGGAAAGTTTGGTAGAAAGAACTAAATCAAGATTGTCCTAAAATATTTATGGATGAAATTGAAGGAAAGATAATAGATGTGAAACGAGACAGATTCCCCAACTTTTTAATATCAATCTAGTCTTATCATAGATGACAGTAAAGCTAGTATTTGTACTTGTATTTCAATATTTCAGGTTACATGAAGAAGGGAAAATGACATTTAAGAAGATGATATTGATAAGCATAAATGGAGTTTATCAAGTGCCCAATGATACACTATTCATGCTGAAGGCAAAACAATTTCCAAAGGTAGTGGAGAATCAATTTTCAAGATGTATATAATAGAATAAGATACGAAAGGAATGGAGGTGGAGTGCAGGTGGGATCCCATTGGTATATGAAAAAGATTGAGAAGAAATTTCCCCAAACCAAATCACATCTCTCCTCTCTAGAAAATTATCCTGAGAATGATAAATTCACAAAAAGAGCACATTTGATGATGATGTTGGAAGATAGCATTTATGTAAGATTTGCAGAGTTTTCAATATATTATCTCCTTTTTATCTTTACAACAATCCTGGGATGTAAGATAATATTATTATTCCCATATTATAGATAAAGAAACTAGGGCTCAGAGAGGGTGACTTGATTAGGGTCACATAGCTGGTAAATATATGAGGCTGGATTTGAACTCAGGTCTTCTTGATTCCATGTCCAGTTGTCAAAGAGTTTTCTAAAAGCCAACATTTTCACAAACAGGTCATTTAAAAGTATATCAAAGGTTATATATTAGGAGGTAGAAGGGATTATAAAATTATTAAATCCAATAATCTCATTTTATAGATGAAAAAACTGAAACCCAGAGGAGTACAAAAACTTGCCCAAAGTCACATAATATAATGAGTAAAAAGCTTGATCTTGAAGTCAGGCTCTCTGACTCATCACCCAGTAGTATTTTCATTGTAGTCCATCTGTTTTCTTGGGTCGATGTAAATTTATGATGTATATTGGAAACATTCACATAAACATACAAGGAACAATATTTACAGGTGAAGAAAATGATCTGTATAAATATAATAGGGAAGACATCATACAAACTTAATTTCTAGACCATAATTATTCAATTGACAAACGTTAATTACAGACTTGCTATATGATGGGAAAGGGGTAGCTAGACAATTCAGTGGATAGAATGCTGGGCTTAGAGTCAGAACCTGGATTTCAGATCCAGCCTTAGATACTCACTAGGTATAGGAAGAAAAGGTAAGTCTCTGCAGTATCTTTGCCATGAAAATCCCATGGACAATATGTTCCATGGGGTCCCAAAGATGATAGAATCATTGAACAGCAACAACCTATGCAAGGCACTGTGCAGTGATTAGGAAGTTCAGAATAGGCAAAGTTTTAGGAATAAAAATAAGGACTATTTTGGTTGCATTGAGTTTGAGGTACCTATGGGATATCTACTAAGAAATGTCTAATAGACAGCTGGAAGGATGAGATTAGAGCTCAGAAGAGAGACAGAAGATCTGGAATTCTACTGTATATAGATGATATCCGAACCAATGTCAACTAATAGAACACATTCAAACTAGAATAATCATAGTATCTTAAGGTGCAGTGTTACACAGGAATGGAAAAAATTGTTTATTAAAAACGTTGTTGTATAACAACAATTTCCTGAAAGACAACACTATAAATATACATATCAGAAATCACTAGATGCATTCAAAAGCAATGAATTCATACCACTACATAGCCATGTTAATTAAAAGATATGATGTACCCAAATGAAAAGCTCCAATCTGATCTATTTTAACAAGTTTTAGAGATAAGGAAAAGAAGAAGCCAAATGATTTGAGTTTAAATTTAAAGAAGAAAAAAGAACTAATGCAAGAACAAAAGTAAAGCCCCAAAAATGAGATTATTAAGGGCAGAACAGAGATTGGAAAGCTGGGAAGCGAAGAGTGATTGAAATGACAAAGAAAGCTGATAATTACTTTTCTTTTTAGACAATATGATTAATAATAAAAAAAAAACTAACTAATTTTGTCAACGAGAGAAAAAGACCCTGAAGGTTGAATAAGTGAAGAATAAATAAATTCAGTATACATGAATAATATACATTCATTATAAATCAATAAAAAGCGACCGCAATGCATGCAAAAGAAATTAAGAAAACAAGCAGACATTAGCATTCTCAGCTTTATGATAATAAATTGAAAGATTTAAAATAAATAGATGTTCCTCTTCAGAAATAAAGTTATCAAATACACATTGGGAAATCATTAAACTCAACAGATTTTTTTTTGAGGGGGGTTGGGAATGGCAAATGAACAATGCTGCTAAAAGGCACAAAAACAAGGTGGATTAAAAGGTAATTTCCTCTCTCCAAAATTGCCAAAGAAAGGAAAATGACTAAGATGCATCATAGTATCATGGGAAGAAGACGAGACTGGAATACTGGAAAGAGTTTAGCTGCAATTTCACTTCCGATACTTCCTAGCCATGGGGTCATGATCACTTAAGCTATTTCATCCTCAGTTTGTTGCTTCATCTGGAAAACGAGGATACTAATAATACCTCTGATACCTGCCTCACAATATTATGAGAATCAAATGAGATGCTAGTACAGGTAAGACATTTTGCAAATCTTCAATGGGGATGTACATTTAAGCAATTACTAGTTGAGGGAAAGGTTATGCTATTTAGTATAGTTCTTTCCAAAAAGCAAATGGATTCTAATTCACAAGCCTGGCAAATGTGAGTTTGAAATGACTTAACAAATATGCTGTTGGAGTTTTGATTGAATGTTCTGATTAAGCAATATTATAATAGAAATGGAAGGAACTGTTTTACTGAAGTAGTTGCAAAGGAGTAATTTCAATTGTTCTATGTGATCCCCGGCAAATGAGTTTAAGTGACTTGTTCAAAATCACACGGGAAATAAGTGCCTGAGACCAGATTTGAATTCCTGAAGCTGAGTCTTCCTAACCCTAGGCCCAACACTCTATCCACTACATTCCCTGGCTGTTCCAAATCAGCATCTACCATACATTAGATACTGTTAGACTAGAGGTTTAATGGCAAAAATGAAATAGTCCCTACTTTCAAGGACTTTACATTCTTCAAAGTATGAATAAGAGAAAAGAATATTATGAAGACAGTGTACAGATAACTACTTTCTCTCCCCTTCCCATCTGGGGGAGGGGAGGGTTCATTAGCTGTATTCCATTCTTGGCCCAAAGTCCATTGTCCTTGCATCTTACAATAAGGCCTGGAGAGCTAAATCCCACACTATAATACTAGCTTAATGAACTATTAATTTCTTCCATGCTATTTTTTCTCCTAAATCCTTTCTTTCAATCAATAGCAATGATAAATCCATCCTATGTCCCCTCTAATCCTTTCCATTTTTTGTTTAGGCCTTCATAATCCCCAAAGAACCACAGGGTTGTTGGATAGGATAGAATGAAAGAACATCCACATGAAGATCTGCTGTAAATAAAAAAGCACAAGGAATTATTAGGGATAATTGTAATTTAGGACTGGTTTTTCAGATAATCATTTGCTACTTCACCAATAAGGAATGTATTCCCTTCATATTTTTCCCAGAACTACTTCCAAACTTCCAACCATAATAACTCATGAAGCCTTGGTCTCCTTATAACATACCATACCCATGCTCAGGATCTTGCCTCCCTGCTCTTCCCTTTCTGATATCAACATTTTTTTATTCTCTGTTCTTCCTAGGGCTTCTCAGATGGAAGATTAGCATTAATCTACTAAAAAGTATTATCTTAGTGACTCATAATTATTTATTTGTTAATCATGATTTATTAATTTAATAAGACATGATTAATCATATCATTTATTAATGACTAATGATTAATTAAATTTTTAGATATAGATGAAGATATTAAAACCCAAGGGATTAAGTAATCCTCCCAGGGGTACACAGTAAGTATTTGAGACTGATTATGAACTCAAAACTTAAAAATAGGGTAGTATGAGGGACCTTTCCAGGATGATTGTGGAGGTAGCTTTGAATGAAGTTACTAGAGTCCATTAAATACAGACAGTCTTTTCAGTTTTTGTCCACCAATAGCAATTACAATGCATAGAATAAAAGACAAATAAATGTCCCTCTTTTTCAAATCTCTTTTTTTCCTGGCTCTAGAGCACTATTTTTGACGTCTTTTCACCTGAAAAATGTGTATGTGACTCCCAGGTATACAGGCATAAACATAGATACACATATAATAAATCAAAATTTTGTGACCCCCCACATTCAGTTATAAGACCCCTATATGACATTGCAAACCACAGTTTAAGAACTGTGCTTTAAGAGCTTTAAGAAGCTAGGACCTAGAGGACACATGGATACTTCCAGTGGCCACAAATGTTCTGACTCTGTACTGAATGGATTGGAGCTTTGGAATGATGGAGCAAACTCCCTTGATTTCCCACTCTGGGAGGGTGGTGGCAGTGGTGCTGCGTCAGTCTGAAAAGGAAAGAAAGATTTCATTCTTTCTCGAAGATTCTTCCTTTCTATTGATTGTGTGGCTTAAACCATCCTTTTCTGAAAGTCTGAGTGAGAGAATGGCAAGGAGTATTTTCTTCATCTAGGCAATAATAGGCTTCTTACATGTAGCTGCTGGAACACAGACTCACTCACCTGAGCCAGAGGCAGGATCTGAATCCTTGACCTCCTTTTCTGATTTGATTCTTTGCCTGTACTTCTGTACTTGACTGACAGAATAGAGATCCTTTTCTGGTTTGATTCTTTGTCTGTACATGACTGGCAGAATAGAGATCCTGAGATGGACATTTCTATCCTGGGAGGCAGCCTTGAGAATCCACCATGTTAGGAATTCCTTTGTCCCTTCTGACTACCCTGTAGAAGGAAGTGTCCCCCTACAGCTATTATGGTACTTCTGGGGGAGGGAGAATTATCACTAAGAGAATTTGGGGGATCATGTTCAGATAGTGCAGAACTGGTAAAGTGGATGCATCCATTCAAGTGCCTCATGTTTCAATGTCAACGTGTAAGTACCAATATTCCAGGAGAAAATAATAATAATTAGAAGCTGTTGCTTCTTTTTAAGGTCTCTGCAAACGTCATCAGTGAGTCCTTTTTGTTTTAAGCATTTCTTTGGTGGGACAGTAATTAATAGTTTTTTTCTACATTATTGACTTTTGACATTTAGACATTTAGAGTAGGTACTGTCTTTTGCCTTCCTTTATATCCCTAGTGCTTAGTAAAGGGCCTGGCACGTGAGCTCTTAATATGTGTTTATTGACTGACTGACTAATTTGACATAGAGTACTTTTATGGTCAGAAGCCTTAGACTTGGGTCAAACTGAAGTTTTAAGGATCTGGTTTTGGAGTTTGGTGACCTCAGTTCAAATGCTACTTTTATCACTTTTTACCCATGTGGCCCTAGAAAAAAATCACTTTGATTATTTCTTATGGGATTGGCTCTTTTCAATAATGAGGTGATTCAGGCCAAATCCAAAAGACTTGTGATGGAGAGAGCCATCTGCATCTGGAGAGGAGACTATGGGGACTGAATGTGGTTCACAACATAATATTTTCACCTTTGTTGTTGTTCGCTTGCTTTTTGTTTTCTTTTTTTCTAATTTTGACTTGATTTTTCTTGTGTAGCATAATAAATTGTGGAAATGTGTATAGAAGAATTGCATATTTTAACATAAAAAAAGAAAAAATCTCTTAACCTCTCTGGGCCTTAATATGCTCATATGTGAAAGGTGATTGATAGACTAGATTTCTCTAAATAGTTTCCATTTTTCCAACCATGAGTCTATAAGCAGATAGACATCTACTTGGTGCTACATGAGGTATAATTACAAAGGACTTCTCTCATCTCTAACATTGAAGCTTTCCTACTACCTTTAATAGAATTATGAATATAAATGGTTATTCATTCCTTGGTACCTTTTTATTCTTTAATAATCTGGTATTATGGAAATAATGGAAAACTGGAGGAACTGGACTCTAATTTTGGTTTTGCCCTTGAATTACTGTATGACCTTGGGCAAGTCATTTGTTCTTTTCAACTCAGTCCTCTTATCTCTAAAATTCATGGCTTGAAACAATTAAGATCACTTTAATAATGTGGTATTATGGAAATAATGGAACACTGGAAGCCAGAACTGGACCTTAATTTTGTTTTTGTCCTTGAATTATTGTGTGACCTTTGACAAGCCTTTTGCTTTTTCAGCTCAGTTCTCTTATCTCTAAAATTCATGGCTTGAAACAATTAAGATCAATGTCATTCAATCCATATAACAAACATTTACTGAGCTTCTTCAAGGTGAAAAACACTGTCCCAGGTGCTGAAATTTCCTTTCAAATCTAACATTTTATAATTCTGTGACCTAGCACCATGAGGGGCACCACTTTAAATCTCTTGGTTCATGCAAGTTTCTCTGATAAAGGTTTCATTTCTCAAAGAACAGAGTCAAATTTATCAAAATAAGATTCATTTCTCAATTGATAAGTGATCAAAGATATGAAGTTTTCAGATAATCAAAGCTATCTATAGTCATAAGAAAAAATGGTTTAAATCACTTGATTGAAGAAATGCAAATTAAAAGGATTCTGAGATATAATCACATACCTATTAGACTGACTCAGAATACAAAAGGAAAATGATAAATGGTGGATAGGATGTTGGAAAATAAAACATTAATACATTGTTGGCAGAGTTGTGAACTGATTCAACCACTCTGTAAAGCAAATTTGAACCATGCCCAAAGGGCTGTAAAAACTATGAATATCTTTGACATTACAATACCACGACTAGGTCTCTATTGAAAAAGAGATAAAAAACAAAAAGGAAAGGGACGTATAGATGCAAAAATACTTATAGCACCTCTTTCCTGGTGGCAAAGAACTGGAAATTGAGAGGATATCTGTCTGTTGGAGAACAGCTGAACAAATTGTGCTATGTGATTGTGATGGAGTATGATTATGCTGTAAAAAATGATGAAAAGGATGCTCTCAGAAAAACCTGGAAAAAGTTACATGAGCTGATGCAAAGTGAAGTGTATTGTGTACAAAGTGACAGCAATGTTGAAAGATGATCAGTTGTGAATAATTTAGCTAGTCTCAGCAATACAATGATCCAAGACAACTCTGAAGGACTTATGACAAAAAATGCTATTTATCCTTAGAGTAAGAACTGATGGTGTCTGAATACAGATTCAAGCAGACTTTCTAAAGTTTATTTTTCTTGAGTTTGTTTTTTTCGTTTATGTTTTCTTTCACAACATGATTAATATGGAAATATGTTTTGCATGACTACACATGTATAATCCATATTGACTTGCTGGCCTTCTCAATGAACAGAGCAGGGAGGGAGGAAGGGAACTTGGAAGTTTTGAAAATGAGTCTTAAAAGAGTTTTTTTAATATGCAATTAGGATAAATAAAATACTAAATATTTTTTAATCATTAAAATAAAAATTTTAAAACCTCTCAATTCACACTTCTATAGAAATCATCCAGTTATATAAAAATATTTTTAGAATTCAAAGAACCCTTAAAGGTCACTGAGTCCATATTAGGAAATTAAAACACAGGGAAGTTAAGTATCATGAAGAGCTCTGGGCAATGATAAGAGTTATTTCCCTAGGAACATACAATACATTTCTGGAGAGAGGGAACTGTAATTGGGGGAAGAGAGCAAGGGGTCCCTAAAAAAGCAGTGAGAGTACATCCAAGCCAAACTTGATTGATTTCAAAATATCACCCGCTTGATCCCACAGCTCTTCATACTCATCTATAGTTTTCTTCTGCAAACTCCATGTCAGGATCCTTCCCCCACAGTACCCAAAGATAGAGAGAAAAGCTAATTGATCTCTCAGGCTCTTAAGCCCTCTAGAATCCAGCTGAGCTGTTGTAATTCTACAAGAAAACAGGCTCTTACTCCCAGCCCTGTCCCCTTCTGGGCCCATCCTAGAGATCTCTCCCTCCGATAATTTACAAGGCCAGAAATTCTCCCCATCACAAGCCTTCAGTTCCCCAACCATTTCTCAGCAGAAAGACTTAGCAGGCAAGAGGGACCCTCAGATTTCTCCAAAGTGACAACATGTGTAACTTCCTACCGTGGGCTGTGAAATAATTATCCTAAGTAATTAAAACCAAATTACACTTGTCAAAATACCACCAAGCAGCTTGGGAAGCATAGGCCCGGGAATCCCTTTCCAATTCTCTTTCTTTCTTTCTACCTGCTTAATTGACTATGCTGTGACCTTCTCCCATCTGGAGGGAATTCAAGCTAATATCTTGATCTCTAGGTAGGGGTTATGATGAGCATGGCAATTTTTTCCCAGAAGGAATGGAAAATTAGGAGGTTGGATTTCAGAACTCCCAGTTGCCTCTTAATAAAGGGAGGAAAAAAGATGGAGATAACAGTAACTGAGATTTCTCATCCCAAGAAGGCTGAGAGACACAAGTATATAATTAAAAACCCAGTTGAGCTTCCGGCCTCTAACAATCTAATGCTTTTGCCCTTGTGGACATATTTTTAGTGGAGCTCCCAATAATATCTCCCAATCATTTATTTCTTCAATCATTTATCCAGATCTGGACCTATGTTAATATACAGTAATCCTAGTTTGTAAATTTCCTTCACCACTCCAGGTCAACAAGTTGTCTGTGAATTATTTTCATTTTTGTTTTAATTTTTTTAATTTCAAAATACATTTTTATTTTTATTTTATTTTCAAAATACATGCATCGACAGTTTTGTGATTCATTTTTAGCACTATTTAGTGCACTGAGAGGTTAACATTCATAGTCACATAGCCAATATATGTCAGAAGAAAATCTCTTAGATTCTAAGTCTGGACTTTGATCTACTCTACTATGCTATCTTTCCTCACATTTAAAAAGTCAACATGCAATAGAGAATTATGTTGTTGGAATCAAATGTTCCCTTAGATATTTATTAGTTATGTAACGCTGAGCAAGTCACTCTCTCCGTGTTTTATATTTTCTCATCTGTAAAATAAATAGGTAGGACTAGATGTCAGCCAAAGTTTCTTCTAGCTATAAATCTATACAGCACTTTTAGGTTGACAAGACATTTACTTTTTCCTTCTAAGAGAATGCATAAAACTATTTTTATCCCTTTTCACCAATGAGAACACCCAGTGTCAGACAAGGAGCTGGATTTTCTCAAGCCTACGCAGCTACTAAGTTTGAGAATCAAAACTTGAACCCCAAACTCCAAAATTGGACTTCTTCCTATAATATGAGATGTGGAAGTTCTGGAAAGGTTTCCAGAGAGCATCTGTTCCAAATCTTTCATGGCTAGAACAATACCATATAAGTAACAAGCATCCAAGCTGGAATTTGAACTCAGGTCCCTTTGATTGAAGTCTAGCAATATTCCCATTTTGCCCCAGAACATTGTCCCACCACCACCACCATCACCATGTTATAGTACAACACTTTCAGTGCCTGGGACATTATAGGCCTGGTAATCTAATCCAGATGTGGAGAGCAAAACTCTTGAGCATCAGCTATTCCCAGTTTTAGTCCCAGTTCTTCAACTTAAACACTTGTATGACCCTGAATAAGTCATCTCACGCTCTTCAGGAGATAAAAAAATATGCTCTCTGAGCCAAGGACTTAAAGAAGAAAGAACATTGTCTTTGGAATCTAGAAACTATAGGGCTCTTTAATTTTGCTACCTCTGAAATCTTGAAACAATCTTTAAATATTCCATAGTCTTGGTTTCTTTATATTTTTTCACAGTTATTTTTTAAAAAATAATTAATTTTTAAAACTTATTTTAAAAATTTTTCAATACATGTAAATGCATGTAAAGTTAGTTTTCAACATTCATTTTTGTAAGACTGTGTTCCAGATTTTTCTTCCTCCTTGCCTTATTTTCTTTCTCCCTAAGACAGCAATCTTACAGAATATGTGCAATTCTTTTAAACATACTTTCATATTTGTCATATTGTGCAAGAAAAATCAGACCAAAAGGGAAAACATGAAAAGCCTTGGTTTCTTAAAAAAAAAAAAAAAAAAAAAGAGTGGGTAAGACTAGATGACCCCTGAAATGATCTTCTAACTCAAAACTGAGGAGTCTATGATCCTACATCAGGAGAATGCAGTGAGGGTCAAGCTAAGACAGACACATGAAAATTTCTGGGATTGTTTAAGTACCCTGATCATTTAGATATCATTCAAGAAATCAATTAGCAATTATCAGGCTCCTACTATGTGCCAGGTATTGTACTAAGGGCTAAGAATAGAATAAGGTAAAAAAAATAATAGAAAAAAAAATCTTCAAGAATATCATATTCAAATGGAAGGGATGATATACTAAAAATCATAATAATATACAATACAAAAAATCAAATTGTAAAATACTATGATAGAAATAATAAGTTATATGATCTTTTAATTTTTGCAAAGCACTTTGCAAATATTTTCTCACATGAATCTTATAACTCTCTTGGAAATCAGCTGTTATTATTATCTTCATGGTACAGATAAGAAAAATCATTGCAAAAAGAGGTCATTTAGGATCATGAAGTTAGTAAGTCGCTGAGGCTACATTTGAACTGACTTCCTCACTGTAGGTCCAGTCTTTATGCAACCTAGCTGCCTAATGGAAGTAAGCAAAGGAGAATGGAAAACCCTCTTATTAGGATATGGTATCAACTATCTCCTCAGGTTGAGAAGGGAATCCAATCTTGAGTTGCAATGGCAAAGAATGATGAGAGGTGAATTCTTGCTCTAGTGGGAGAGGACATGGATCCAAGTTATATTATCTAACTTTTGGGTCCTTTCTGCTTGACCTTGGACAAGTCAATTCACTTATGTGGGCCTTAGTTTTCAAACCTGTAAAACAAAGATAAATGGACAAGTGATTCTTAAGCCCCCTTCTAGTACTGGGAATGAAACAGGTATTTATTAACTATAGTAATATTATTACATTTTAGAATATTAAAATTAAAGGTCTTTTTAGATGAGACCATCTTGACCAGCCTCTCTACCAGTGAAAATTTCTCAGAATAGTAATACAACTTTTCCTATGAGTCTCTAGGATAGACTTGTATTTGGTCTTTAAAATTTTTCATAACCAAGTTCCAATCATTTCATATTTCTTCCATCAATGCTGCTCCATTAAAGCCAAATTGATCTATTTCATGTTCTCAAAACTCAATATTTTATCTCCTGCCTCCATGTCTATCCCTAGAATGTCTTCCTCTTCCAAGCTATCTCTCTGAATCACAAGTTCTGTTTAAAGGATGTGTCACACTAGAAAATGAGATGGGTAGTCATGAAGTGAGAATGATAGAATAATCAAGGGGTAGCCCAGGGCATCCATGCAATATTGAAAGACCCAGAGTAAGGTGTTTTGAGTAGACTCTTAGAATGAGAAAACCCACTTGCAAGAAATGTCCTTATCAATGAATGCCTAACTACAGCAAACACAGAAGTATCCATTTTATTGGTACCATTTGCTTGATGATCAGAAGAGATGGATTCATAGCGATCCATATTAACTTTCATTTCTCCACTTCACCCCTTGTGCGACTTGAGACAAGCATTGGCGAGGGGACTCGCCAATGTCAATGATTTCACTTCTTGGGCTCCCATGAAATCACCTTCTAGCCCTCAGTTCATTTGCTAGTCTCTATGATTGGGCCATTGGGATAGCAGCAGAGTACCAAGGCGTAGGGCACACACAACCCCCAAATTATGGGATGGCCCCTCTCCCTTCCTGCCTCCCCTTTCTCCAGGTACAACAAGAAGAAAAACTGGTAAGAGGCAACCTGAGTGGAAGCTGAATCATCTCCTGAGGGAAAAGAGGTGGGAGGAGGGAGGAGATGAAGGGCAGCCAGTTCACTGCAGCCTGTCAAATATTAAGTAAAGAATGGCCTGGCTAATGAGCTTTCCGTTATTGGATCCATTTTTTACCTTTTAGTTTCAGAGGACAGTGGGCACGAGTTTTCTCATCACTCTTGATACAGATGTTCTTCCTTTCCTGTTAACTGGAAGCCAGAGGTAATTATAGGCAGGAGCTGGCCCCAGTGCTCTGTTGGGGAGGGACATTATACAGATAGAAACTTCCCTCAGCCACAAATTGTGTCTCTAATTAGGCAGCTGCTGATCCAGGCAGTTTTGATTTTGGGTTGCTTGCTTATACTGATTGGAAATTTCTTCCATATATAAATGTCCTGAAATGGCAAGGGAGGGAAAGAAGAATAGAATCGTAGCTTCAGAACTAAAAAAGAACCTTAAAACTCGTGAAATTCAATTCTCTTATTTTACAGATGAGGAAACAGAGGCTAGAGAGTGAATTCTATGATCACAGAGTTGCAAAGGATAGAGATTGAGTCTAGTTTTTTCATTATGTAAATGGGGAAACTGAGGCCTACTGAGGGGCTCACAGGATTATAAGTTTAAAGATGAAAAAAATATTAAAAGGCAACTCTCCTATTTTACAGATAGAAAAACTGAGTCTCAGAAGAATAATTTAAAATTTAAGATAAGCAGATACCTATCATTTTCTAAGTAAAAAAAAAAAAAGATCCAGAGAAATTATTTGCTCAATGTCATATTGGTGGGAAATAAATTGAGCTTTCAACTCAATTCAAAATCCAAAGCCAACAGTCTTTCCATTCTGACTTGCTGGCTCTTTTGCTGGGATTAGAGAATTTATTTCTGGGCTCATCTTCCAACAGAAGGGTAAAAGTTCCATTCTCCAGCAATCTGGGGCCTCCCACTATCTCGCTTTTCTTGAACAATTTTCTCCTTCTGATTCATTTGTTTTTCCAATAGACATTTCCAGTCTCATTATCCTTCTGAAGGAATTATTCAGGGTTACCTCCTGCTCAGGATGATTCTGGCAGTCAGCTCTAATGCTGAGTTTCTGAGATCATTCATTCATTCAACAAGCATTCAGAGAGGAGTTTCTAGATAGGAGGTGGAGCTACAATGATGTGCTACATCATGAAAATAAATAGGACAGGAATAGACAAGAGAGTCAGGACAGGGAATCTAGTAAGCAGGTAGAATTTGGTGAAAAAAGCAGCAGAAAGAGAGTCAAGTCCAGCAAGACCATATAAGTCACAGAATCATCCATCTAGAGCTATGAGGTATTTCAGAGGTCACCTAGTGCAAGGAAATTGCTGCCCCAAATTTAGTAATTTGTCTAAGATTATAAGGACAATTAATCTCAGAAAAGGGATTTGCACTGAAGCCCAGTAATTTCAGATACAACACTCTATTCATACCATCATATAGTTCCAAGGTGGGCAAGGAATTTTGGTTACCAAAGGCAGGGCCAAATGGGATTGGGAACATAGATATAGGCTTTTAGGGTGCAGAATCCAGACTGTCAGAGAGTTGACAGTCACAACAAAATTCCTTTAGTGAGAGGCACTATTCCTCAGGCAACCCATTCTACTTTGAGGTCATTCTAAGTGGTATTTTTTTTTTTCATACAGCAAACCTAAATCTGATTTTTAGAGACTTTAAGCTCTGTTTAGAGACTTAAGCTACTGTTCCTAATTTAGTCATCTGAATTTCCTTTCACCATCCTTTTAAATTAAAGCATCTTTGTACAACATGTCTGTTTACCATTTGGAACATCCTTGTCTCTGTCCTCTCCAAATCATCAATATCCTTTTTAAAACACGGCACACCAAATTGAACATGGTATGTTCAAATGTAGTATGTCCTGGATAGAACAGAGGAGATCTGTACTTCCCCTGCTCCCTTTAATAGATAACATCACTTTCTGAATATAATCGAATATACTGTTAACTTCTTTTGGCTGCCATGTTACATCATTGACTCACTGTTGTCCTATATTGACTTGTACTTTGTAACTCGGGAGTTCTAAGGAAGGGAGAATCTGTAAAATGAGGGGGTGGAAGAAGGGTTGGACAAGAGCAGCTTTCCTTTCCAGCTTTAAGAGCCTATGTATCTATGAGTCAGAGCTATGGGAGATACTGTGCAATTTGTAAAGCTGAATTCTTCTCTAATCAATTATGAGCAGCACATTATTCTCCCGATTTGGTCTTTTTCACCGATTTTCCCAGCCTTTGCTTCTAAGTACCAAACACACTGCTACACATATAGGAGAAACTCAGTCACTATCTGATGAACTGAATTATATGATAAATTAAATTATCTGATGAAGAGGAATCACTTTTTGGAAGCTCGCGTGATCCCTGGTGACATACATGAGGAGATACATTTTTCCAACCTCCCTTTTTCCATCTGTAAAATGGAAATAATAGAAGTCCAACACTCAAGACTGTTGTGAGGATCAAGTAAGATGATTTTTGAAAAGTGCTTAGCACAGTACCTAGCACATGGTGGTCACTTAATACTTGCTTGTCTCCCCTGACTTATTTGCAGTGAATCCAACAGAACAATATAGTACCTTGGAGAGAATGCCAGCTAAACTCTTGGTCTGGCCACCTATTGTGTGTGATTATGTGATTATGGGCAAAGTAATTTAGGATCAGAGATTTAAAGCTTGCTGGGGTCTCAGAGACCATTGATTCCAACCCATTCATTATGCTAATGAGAAAACAGAGATTAAATAATATGCCAGAGACAAATCTGAAGCAGAATTCAAATCTACATCTTCCTCTCTCCCCCCCCCCTACTAACTGCAGTAATTCTTTGAACCTCAGTTTCCTTTTCTTGAAAAATGAAGACTTTGGACTCGATAGACTCTGATGAGCCTTTCAGCTCTAGATATGGTCTCCTATAATTCTGCCCATGTGATTTCAGGAAAGTCACTTTGCCTTTGTGAGCCTTAATTTCCTCAATTATCAAATAAGGAGGCTGGTTAAGATGGCGGCTAATATTCTTCCCAGCCCCATATTTATGATCTCTTTAACTCTGGATCATGGGACTATTCTAGTGCAAAGAGAGCATTAAGACTCTTGACCAGACCTGACTTATGTAATAGAATTAACTGGTTGTCAGACACAGTTCAGATGCACGCTTCCTTAATTCTCTTTTCCTTAGTGATTGCCCCATAGATTTATAGATTTGTTTTCTTGTTCTCCTAATTTGAAAATAGCCCCAGGGCTGGCTTCTGACTGGCATCCCAAAGTGAATCCAGCCTATCTGTTGCTTTTACCATACTCATTCTGTAGTCCATGGATGTCTCACATTCATTCCATAGAACGCCTGGTTAATTCTGTCCTCAGCTCCTCAGCGTCAAGGTCATGAAGTTGATGTCTTGTCAGATAGTAGTCTTTGCTTTGGCTTATGGCAGTCCTATCAGGTGAGCTCTTGGACAAAATGAAGACTGGGTCAGATCACAGTCTTTAGCACAATTGGACCCTCACAATTAGGTTGCTAGGGAGTACCTTGGATAGACTGCAGGACCTAGAATAAAAAGGACCCCAGTTCAAATCTGGTCTCAGATACTTAACACTTCCTAGCTGTGTGACCCTGGGCAAGTCACTTAACCCTAGCCTTAGGGGGGAAAAACATTAGCCCTCAGACATCTATTAGTTTAGTCACTTAATCTCTCTATGCCTCAATTTCTTCATCTGTCAAATAAGGATAATAATAGCTAGCTTACAGGGTTATTACAAGGATCAGAACAGATAATATTTATAGAATTCTTAGCATAGTGGTAGCACATAGCAGACACTTATTCCCTCCCTCTCCCTTCCTCACAGAACCAAATAATTTAAAAGCTGGCAACTTTGAAGGTCTTTTGGTCCAACTTATATTCAAAATGAATTCGTACCATAACATACCAGAGTAACTAAACCCTAAAGCACATATCATATTGAGAATGGGTCAATAATCAATCCATCTGAAAGGATTCTAAGTGCCAGCTATGGGCCATAAACTAGGTCATCTGCTTTGCTCTACCTTGGAAGGATATGTCATGCATTGTCATTGATAAAATGGACAGCAAACACTCTGATCTGACCCCAAACTGGGTAGCTCATGGGTTCATGGAATCATATCATATAGAGAACAAAGAACCTTAGAACTTATCCATTTGACAAATGAGGAAACTGAGATGAGCAGTTTTTCCAAGGGCATATTTTTATCACTTTGATATATATATATATATTTTTATTAATGTCATGATACTTATATTAACAGCAGGTCCAGAATATAAGCACAGGTCTTGAGAGGCAGCATAGAACATTGGTTCTAGAGTCGGAAAGCCTGGGTTCAAAGCCACCTATGATATTTATCACTTGTGTAATTTTGAGCTAATCATCTAATCTATCTAGACTTCAGTTATCTATCTATATCTATATCAATATCTCTATCTATATATGCATCTATATTTTAATAGCATTTTATTTTTCCAAGTATATGCAAATCTAGTTTTCAATATTTAGTTTTCTGAAACTTTGTTCCAAATATTTCTCCCTCTCTACGCCATCTCCCCAAGACAAGCAACCTGATATAGTTAAACATGCGCAATTCTTCTAAACCCATTTTCATATTTGTCATGTTATGCAAGAGAAATCAGATCAAAATAGGAAAAAAAACACATGAAAGAAAGAAAAAAGAAGCAAACAAGAAAAAAAGGTAAAAATTATGCTTTCTACATCTACATCTGCCTATATATCTACTTCTACACCTATCTATATGTCTCTATATCTGTGTCTATATCTATCTATATGTCTCTCTTTATAGAAAAAGATATAGAGGTCTGTATCTATATCTATGTCTATAGATATAACTACATCTTCAGCATTTATAAAATAAAGAATTAGACTAGACGGTTTCTGAAATCTCTTCCAGATTTAAATCTGTAAGCTCATATTCAGTTTTCCTGATAAATAAACAGGATCATTTAATTTAAAGCTCTCCTTATAGAGGAGGAGTCAATGGTATAGAGAAAGGACCTAGATATAAAGCTGGAATATCTCAAAGGGCATCTTGGGAAACTTCTTCCTTTTACAGAAGAGGTAACTGAGGCACAAGAGAGTTTAAGTGGCTTGTACACAATGGCACAGCTAAAAAGTGGCAGATGTCAAATTTGAACTTAGTTTCAGGTCTAGAGCTTGATCTATTACATAAGAGAGTGATTCATCAGAGATTTCTCAGGTGAAAAGAGAAGAGTTTGGATCTTAATCCAGGTCCTCTGCCACCACAGCCAGCACTCTTCCCATAGCTGATCTAAGAATACCCCTGTCCTGACTTCCTATTCTGACTCCCAATTCAAGACTCTTCCCCAACACCAAAATGTACCTCTGGCAGACCTTCCCTGGGTTAGATCCTCCACTCCCTTGTCCCTGGGATCTCCTCAATGTCATGTAAAAGGGATGGGAGCATTGATGCATGATGGATATTTAACCCCCCTCCTTTCTTCCCCTCCTTGGACACATAAGTGATGAAATCTGAAGATAATGGAATAGTTGACCTTTGAAGGTGGCCTAATTATGGGTTGCTGCAGTTAACACATCTACCAATCAGTGGGCAATTCCAGCCTCCTGCCCCAGGCATGAGGAGGTCCTGTCTCTCTTAATTAAAGATGATCACTTTGAAAAATCTGATCAGAAGAATAACACCACCCACATGAAAGAGAGGTCTGTCCCTGGAGGCTAATCCAGTCTCATATTAATAAAAAAAGATGTAAATGGGCTGAGATTTCAAAGGCAAATGCACACTCTGAAGTCCTGTTCCTTAATCTCACTCTTCCCATCTATAAAATGGATTAGAAAATTACGTGATAGGGAAGAGGTGGAGAGAAGGGGATGGTTGCAAGGTAGGGAAAAATAAAGAATTGAATCAAACCCACTTTCTAATTCTAGCTCTCCAACCCCTTTCTAGGCACATGATAGTTTTTTATGCATTAATTCAATAAGCATTTGTTTAGTACCTCCTACTTGTCATATACTTTACTGGGTTCTGAGAAGTTGAAAAAGTCTCTACCTGCAAGAAAGTTATATTCCATTAATACTCTCCTGTGTCAACATTTGGTTAAGGTGATGGCATCATGGATTTATGATGGAAGAAACCTCAGACATCATAAAAATCCTTCATTTTACAGATGATAAAACTGAGTCAGAAAGAAGTGATTTGACCAAAGTCACACATCTCAAGGAGAAGAGTTATATATTCTTCTACATCCTTGTTCCCTAATCTCAGAATGGGAACTCTTGCCTTCTGAATCCCAATCTAAAACTCATTTCACTGCCTCATTTATGAAATCTTATCATCAGAAAGGAACCATAATAATCAATTAGGAGGAAAGCATCTATACCACTTATTATCTATTTAACCCTTCCAGTGATGATAGTTCCTCTCATCTTTGGAATGAAAATCCCACCAAATTTGAAAAATTCTCATCAAATCAGGCAAACTCTTGTCTGGATCTCCATCACTATTATCTATTAGTCCAGCCTCTGAAGTTATAATGCTAAGTTTAATCTCTTCAATATATAGGATGACAGATGAGTTGAAAAGACACTATAGAGGCCATATGATAATAATGAGATGCAACAAGTCATGAAGTTGGGGAGTCATCTAGAATGAATTCACAGACTCACATTCAAGGGGCAAATTTTTATTGGGATTATTAGCAAGCAGGAAAAGTTTTCTAGTGGAACTTCGAATTAATAAGGGGAGAGATGGGACTTTTTATGAGAAAGGACCTAGAGTTATGTTAATTGTGTACATCAGTAAATCCTCTAGTGGTCATGGCCATCCTGTTTGTAAAAGATAGCCTCATAAATTCACATCTATAATCTTAACCTTCAGATTGTATAATTTAATAGTGGCATCTATACAGGATAGCTTTGACTGAAAATGATAATTCTGTCAGTAGAAAGTAATTCTACAGTATCAGTTTGTTCCTTATTGGAGAGCACTCAAACCCTGGGTTTTGACACCAAATATGGTCTTTTACTGGGGTTAATTCACCTCATCAGTTTGATCTCATTTTTTCATATAAGAAAACTGAGATCTAGATATTACATCAAACCAAACCCTAGGTCTTTTTGAGAGGCACTAATAGCTAATCATGCCTTTCCCATGTATTGGCAAAAAAACACCACTGAAGCTTTTTTACACAGCTTCAGGGAGGTTTTATTTAAGAACATAGAAAAAAGAGATGTACAGAGGGAGACTTCTTTAAGAAAAAGAACCAATCCCCACACACTTACACACATAGAGCTCAACAGAGTCTTTTATACTTTAAGAAAAATGGTAAGTTTCATTATGCATCAGCCTTGAATGTGTGCATATTTGCATTTCGACTTGCTACATAACTTTATTATTGCTCAGCTTACATTTGAACTTTAAATTTATTATCTTAGTAGCAAGGCCAGTGAGGAGAGTTCAGGAATGACAAAGCAAAAATATATCTCCTTGCTTTTAACAAAAAGAAGACCAGTTTCTAACAGGGAGTTATTCTTTTGATATCATTAACTCCTTGTTCTCTAAAGCCCTCCCCATCACTGGTATGCTGTTGCTGTTGATCCATTTCCCTTATGTTGGCCTCTTTGTGACCCTATTTAGGGTTTTCTTGGCAAAGATTCTGGAGTGGTTTGCCATTTCCTTTTCCAGCTCATTTTACTGATGAGAAAATTGAGACAAGGAGGGTGAAATGACTTTGGAAAATCACATAGCTAATATTTAAGACCAGATTCAAACTCAGTTCTTCCTGACTCAAGGCTCTGTCCATTGCCCGTCTAGCTGACTCACTGTCATGTTCTTAGGCTAATAAAATACTTGGTACTATTTTCTTCACATCTATCATGAACCTGGACATTCACTAAGATCGTAAACATAGCAAACAGAAGGTGCCCTAACCATCAGTTGATTAACCAATGAATATTTATTGCACACCTACTATGTGCCAAGTTCTATGCTCCCTACAAGGTCATTTAGACTTATAGTCTTGACGACACCTTTGGATCCTTCCATAATGTCTATGATATACTTATGTCAGAGGTTGGAGAATACTGCTATCTTTCCCATTTGAAGATCATTCTCCCTGATGAGGAATTAGGAAGAAAACTAGGAATTGTTTTGTTTTTCTTTGTGGGTCTATTAAAATTATATCATCTGTATCCAGTAGTGGACCCATGTTTTACAAATTTTCTTCCTTGTAACATAGGTTAAAAATATATTTTACTCATCATTAATATTTACTTTGGATTGAATCCTTTCAATTTGTGTATATGTCTTAAACAGACCTTACTATCTTTTCTTTTATCCCTTCGCAACTATTTCCTTCTCCAAAATCTTTCTCCCAGTTACCTAGTACCATAGTCTTAGGGCCATTTTTAATTTTTCCTTCGCATAGTAGGTATTTAATAAGTGTTTGTTGGTTAGTTTTTCTGGAATTTCCCATAGCATCACTTTGTTTTTTCCCCTTCTCCCCATGTACTCATGTACTTTCTCTATGTTCTTAACAACTCATGTGACTACATGACCATCACCCCAATTCAGTCCCTTACCTCAACTATTTAAGTAGACTCCTAATGGATTTCCTACTTCTATTTTCTTCTCTTTACCATTTATCAGCTATCCTGATGCCAGAATAAGCTCAGACATAGCTTTGTTCATGTCACCCCTTTAGTCAAAAATCGTTAGTAGTTCCATATTGTTTCTAAGATTAAATCCAGATTCTCAGCCTGGCATTTAAGGCATGCCCCAAGGGCTCTGCTCTAACATTTCAAGTTTATTTAATTCTGTCTTCTGACTAGATCAAGGGATGTTGTCTCCTAAATCCTCTTATGCACGCTTTCACTCCAATTTCCAAATACAATATTGGAAATGTATGAACTCATTCAAAACTTTAAAAAAAAAATAGATTTTATTGAAATCTGCTTTTGCATCACACAAGTCTGATGTCTCCTAGAGAACCATCTCAGATGATAAATTAAAAGGAGAAAATTAAAAATATTAAAACAGCTGGAATTATATTTTTATTTCATTGCTAGAGACCCCAATCTCTGCAAAGGAGAGGGGGAATATACCTTTTTTGCTTATTCTTAGTAATTTTACATCATTTGGTTTTACTTGCTTTATTGTTCTTTCCATTTACTTTGTATTAGACCTTGTATGGTTTCTCATTCTGGCACTGATCATTTCAAATTTGCAAATCTTTCTATGCTTCTCTTCATCTCCCATGTTCATTCTTTCTTACAAAACAATAATATTGAGGGGCATTCTACTTTCAGGTTTTTGCTACCTCAAGATGCACTGCCATAAATATTTTGGCATATATGAGGCTTTTTGTGATCAGTGGTTTTATCACTTATCAATACTCTCTGATTCAAAGGATATGGACATTTTAGTTGCTTTATTTATAGAATCTAAATTTCTTTCAAGAATGGTAGGGCTAATCCCTAGATTCACCAGAAATGCATTGGTGGGATTATCTTCCCCCAATTCCTCCAACATTTTAATTTCAATCTTTTTTTTTTCATCATTGTCATGTGAAGATTTATTGTTGATTTATATCGCTATTATTAGTGATGGGATTATTCTTTCAGTTGTTTGTTGACAGCTTGTACTGCTTTTGAGAATTATCCATGTATCTATTATGATTACTACTGTAACAGAAAAGGGTTTTTAATCTTAAAATTTTTGCACTTCTTTACTCCCTCCATCTCTGCCCCCAACATTATCCATATATATATAATCTCGGATGTCAAATTCTTATCAGATATATGTTTAATACAAATATTTTTCCATTCAGCTATTTTCCTTATAATCTAGATGCTTAAATGTCATGCAAAAGTTTAACTTTTCATGTATCCAAAATCATCTATTTTAGTTTTTCTAATTGCATCTCTTTTTTTTTATTAATTTCTTCTATCCTCAGCTGCAAAAGGCATATGATCCGCTTCTATTTTTTAATGGCACAAACTTTAAGATATAGATCCTCTATGTATCTTGAATTTATTGTAAAATCTGATGTAAGCTGGTCTGTGCCTAAGTTATTTCAGCCCAGTGTCTGGTTTTCCCAGTAATTCTTATCAACTAGGGACTAACTGAGGTTTAAAGAAAGGCTGCATTTGTTGGACATGTCTTCTCTTATCTCCTAAAGAAGTTATATGTGCTAAGCTACAGCTTTCTTGTCTACTCGGTCTGAGAGAAAATGGATGGGCTTTTCTGAAGTGGGCTTTTCCAGCCCAAAGAATAGGACTGTAGCTGGACAAGAATAGAGTCCCTGGAAGCATATGGCAAAAGTACAATTGCTTGTTCAAATAACTGAAAGCAAATAGTTCCAGTCTAGGTGATAAAGGTACAAGAAAATAGTATTAAAAAAATGTTTTATGAACTCATGGTATTCGGGGCAGCTAGGTGGCGCAGTGGATAGAGCACCAACCCTGAAGTCAAGAGGACCTGAGTTCAAATCTGACCTCAGACACTTAACACTTCCTAGCTGTGTGACCCTGGGCAAGTCACTTAACCCCAGCCTCAGGAAAAAAAGAAAAGAAAAGAAAAAAAAAAGAACTCATGGTATTCTGAGATCTTATCAACCTTATGACAACTAGAGTAGCTAATCATGTGGCTGGATAAGGAAGATCATGGATAATGCCCAGGTGTAGAATACAGGAGATTTTGATTTCCTAGACAGAATTTCCAAAATTTGACACCTAGAGAAATGAAAACACCAGGATTCAAAAGTGAATGCCATCAACTAAATGGACTTTGAGTTCTATTATGTTTCTATATCCATGATCCTGTGTCACTTCACAGAGAGACAGATTCACCATAACATCAATGTTATCCTAATGGTCACCAAGAGTTCAATTCTTTCTGAAGGAAATTACTGTGCTTTTGTTTTCTATAATCTGTTTATATACTTCTATGAACCTGTTCAGTGCCTTATGTATGTTGTTAGTTGTTGTTTTTTTTCTTAACCTATTCATGGGTTATCATGAATTCTTTTTATCTTCTGCATTTCATATCATTGAAATAGACTGTCCTATACATAATATGCATTTATTATTTTAAGTAGTTATATGGGATTTGGGAACACAGTTGCTCATATTTTTGGAAACCTAGTCATGAAATCTCTTTTTAGATTTTCCCAAAGTAGTCAGAAAGCAAATGATTCTTTTTTAATCTTCTGTGACTAAGATTAAACTCAGTCCAATGGAAGTCAGAACTTTGGGTGTTGCTGGGACATGGGATACAAAATAACAGAGCAAAGGTATTTCTCCTACATATTATCTCTCTTTTCCTTCTGACCTGTATTAAAGAATCAGTTTGGTTCTTTATGTAGCTTGGTCAATAAGTATCTTTAAGATCATGCATAAAGTGGAGAGAGAGACTTTCTCAATGAACCTTTACTTTCTTTTCTACTCCCAAGTTTGATATCTTTAGAACCACAAGATTAACATTATATTACCATGGATTTTTTGTGCTTAATTTAAATTAATGAGCACTTTGGTTGGACTTTAGCCACTTAAGCAGCCCTCTTAACCTGCTGGCAAAGGAATTAAATATCTTTGATTATTGCTCAGATTTTCTTCCTTCCTTCCTTCCTTCCTTCCTTCCTTCCTTCCTTCCTTCCTTCCTTCCTTCCTTCCTTCCTTCCTTCCTTTCTTCCTTCCTTCCTTCCTTTCTTCCTTCCTTCCTTCCTTTCTTCCTTTCTTCCTTCCTTCCTTCCTTTCTTCCTTCCTTCCTTCCTTCCTTCCTTCCTTCCTTCCTTCCTTCCTTCCTTCCTTCCTTCCTTCCTTCCTTCCTTCCTTCCTTCCTTCCTTCCTTCCTTCCTTCCTTCCTTCCTTCCTTTCTGCCTTCTTTTCTTCCTATCACTTTTCTTTTCTACCTTCCTTTCTTTTTTCTTCCTAGCTTTAATTTTCTTTAATGCTCTTCATTCCTTTTCCCCCTTTTTTCTTCCTTCTGTCCTCCCTTTTACTTAATTTTCTTCTTTATTGGAAATATGAATGAAAAAATGATATCTTCCAAAAAGATTTAGTAATTTTTCTTTTGTCCCCATCTAAGTTTTTATTATTATTATTATTTTTTACTTCCTTAAGTATATATCTTTAATAGGGATTGAATAGGACACACCAGAAAATAGTATGTCCCCTAACATTATGACCTAATGTTTTATCGCTTAGTGGCCCAAAGAAATACCTACATAAGGGAAACTGTGCTAAAATTGGAAGCCCTATGGGTTTTCTTGAGTTAGTTGCTCTCTTCATTGGGATTTCCATCACTGAAACATCAAACTTGGTGAAATTTAAATGGCTCTTTTCTAGGATACTGATACTTCTATTCAATCCCTCCTAATAAGCACTGGACCCATCCCTGCCCCAGAACCACTGGTATTAGTTAGCTAGAAATGATTAGGGGACATCACATGTTGAATTTATTACTGCCATCCTTTGAGAAGTGTAATCTCTCATTGTTATCTCTCCCCTCATGAGGAGAGGTGATTGCAGTTAGGAAGATGGAGGCTGTGACTATGTGGGTTTTGTGCTGTTTGTATAGGGGGCATAATCAAGTCTTGGGGACTAAAGTAGTAAGCAGCCATCAGTCTGGATTTGAGGGATCTAACATTGACTTTTTCATATACTTACCAACATCTATAGGAGAAGATATTATAATCACCAAAGCCTGTAGACTTTTACTTTCAATTTTGTTCCTCCTACTCCATGTCCCATGTAAATATTCCTGACTTTCCTGCTGTTCCACTAGTGCTCTATAGTTTTCTTGGTCCAACCACCATACTTCTATCTATCTTCTCTACAATTATTCATGTACAATCACTGCAATCACCATGCACATGGTCAAATGAATCTATATTACCAAATCCTACTTTGTTAGTCTTCCAAGTTCATATTTAAGATCTTCAGATATAATTCTATCAGTGTGTCATAATAAGAAGATGGAGAGGATCCACAATTTATAGTATAGGGAACTTTCTGAATGATGAAACTCCTTCTACCAATGTAGATCAACACCTGATAGTCTTGGAGAGTTACCTAGAGCAGGGCTTCTTAAACTTTGTCTACTCACAACCCCTTTTTGCCTGAGAAATTTTTATGTAGCCTCAGGAATATAGGAATATAAAATAGATATATGAATTAAACATTTATTGATAAGGAATCATCATTTCATGACCTCTACATTCATGACCCTCCCCCATATGAGGTCATGATCCATTTTTTAATAAGCTTTGGCCTAGAAGTCTAAGAGAGGTTAATCAGCTTGCCTAGGGTCATAGAAGCAGAATATGTCAACTTTCTATCCATTACACTATGTCGCCTCTTTTCTTTTGTATACTCTAGGTATTTACTAATTGTTTATTGATTGTGTGTTTAATACAGTTCCTGGTACATTGTAGGTGTTTAATAAATGTGTTTTGTTTTGTTTTGTTTTGTTTTTTCTGATTGATTAAATCATTGAATCAGTATTTTATTCACATATTTAAAGTAGGAAGGTACATCAGAGACCAAATTTATCACTTTAGAGATGACAAAACTGAGAACCAGGGAGGTCTCAAGATCATTTATTTAGAACTAGATTCAGAGGCTAGGTAGTTCAATTCTCTTATTTTACAGATGAAGAAAAAGAAGCCTACAGAGATTAATGACTTGCTCAAGCTAGTAGTAAGAATCAAAAGCAAAATTTGAACCCAGCTTTTCTGCCTCCAGAATAAATACTTCTTCCATTATACCAAGTTGTTTCTCATTCAAATGCTCCATATGACTTTTATTTGACAACAACAATATTTATAGATTATGATGGACATCCGGATGATAGTACTTGCTTCCTATTTGCAAAGAGAACTCCCCAAATGGTAAGGGATACCATAGGGTAGGAATAACTACCATTCATTCCTCATCCAGCAAAGGAGATATCCATTCTAACACCAATCCTTCTCTTTTTCTTCTTCCAAAATATTTTCCAGATCCCATCTGCCAGTTGGGATCTGCTACAAAATGTGAGTCAAAGCAATAAATATTCATGATCCTTTTCCAAAAAACAAGCTAGTGTCTCTTCCTGCTACCCTTTACAAAGTCATAATGCCATTAAGAGGAGCTCAGATGTAGTTGAGGTTGCTGTAGTTCACAACACTGGAAGAGTAATTATTGTCACACTGTCTTTGTCACAGTGATATCCTCATGGAACCATCCCACTTATCTTGAGACTGTTCTTTGAGTTGTGAATGGTTCGCATCATGCCTGCCAGAGTGACGAGAAGGGAAAATATTTCCTATGGTCTCATGAGAATTACTTCTACAATTCTCAAGCATGTCCCTAGAGAGTTGGGGGAAAGCTTCCAACAACAGTCTTTACAGAAACAGCCTAGACTGTGTCCAGATAATGTGTTGGCTTGTTCCTTTGGTGAATTGACCTTAGGGTTATTACTATTCATAACAGTCTCTGTGTAATCCAACTCCAATTTGCTTCTTCTGAAGTTCAGCACATTAGTAAGCACAGCGACAGGTACAAGGTGAGATTTCCTGGAATACTCCCACAATGCAACTGAGCTCTTGTTCCCCACCTCTCACTCCCTTTAAATACAGATTTGTGTTTTCATCGATGCTGGGAATTCTCCATGAGGAAGCCTTCTCTATTAATGCATAGGGCAATTGTTTGCAAGTTAAAATCTTAAAGAAATTGTCCAGAGCACTGAGGGCTAAAATGAGTTGCACAGTAAGTATTATAGTATCATAGGATTATAGGAGTATAGATTCAAGCTGAAAGGACTTTAGAGGTCATTGGGTCCAGTCTTCTCAGTTCATAGATTAGAAACATGAAGCACAAAAATATTGTGACTTTCCCAGTGTCACATAGCTAGTAACATAAGCAGAAATTTAAGTTTTCTTAACCTATGACTAACAATTTTTCCCATCAATCTATATCACCCATGCTCTGAATAATTAAGGAATTCTCTTCTCTTCTTTTCTGAAAACTAATTCTGCCTTCAAGCAATGGGGTTGTAGTTAGTGTCAAGTCAACTAACAATGCTCTCTGGTCTTCTACTCCCTTGAATACTCTAGATACAGATTCGAAAGATGGATAAAGTACTTAAGTCCCAGTTCACCTACTCTCTCTGTTGGCATGCAAACATACCAGCCACCTTCTGTTTCACCCAAGATGGCCAAACTAGGAATGCTTTGTGAAAATGATAGGGAAATGGATGTCAGCTCAAGATGAATAAAAAATCATAACTCCCAAATGATTTGAGCAGCTTGAAATGAAGTGATTCATCTCAAGGGACAGTCAATGAGTTAGCTCCCGGTCACTGGAGGTCTTCCAACAGAGTTAGGAAGAACACTTGGCAGGGATATTAAACAGAGGCCATAGATTGTGCAAGTTGGATTTGGAAATGCTTCTAACTTGGATGTTCTGTAATTCTGTGTCTTCCTTTGATTTTTCTCACCCCCACATCACCCCAGTGTGATATCCAATGGAGAACAAAGACCGAGGAGTGATTTTTCCCCCATTGTGCCTGCCAGCCTGGAAATGGGGTTAAAACTAGATGCATTTTCAGCTTTAACTGGCATGTCCATTGCTGCAAATTCTACAATAATACACTTGTTAAACTGAGGGGAAGGTGAGAGTTGGCAGCTTAGAATAGATTTCATTTTCGCTCCAGTCCACTGTGCTAACATTGCTTGCCTGACTTATTTCTCTGTGGGATTCAGAATAGCAGCCCAAGCCTAGAAGATCTGCTTATTCTTAGTCTAAAACCATTGTTTTAACCCCTTACTTGCAGCAGGAATCGAATGTGATTTAGCTGGGCCTCTTCTGGGTTCTTTGTTTAGCCTCGCTATTCAAGGGAACCATCCCCCAGGTAGTAAGCTCCCTAGAGTAATATGGTGAACATTGGGATTTCATAAAGAAAAATCCAAATTCAAGATTCAAAAGCTCCACAATCATATGATTAAGAGGTAAAGAAGATTTTGAGATAAACTAACTCATTTTACAGAAAGAGAAACTGAGATCTAGGGGAATAAAATGTCTTTCCAAGACTTACATTATCATCAAAACCAAGACTTAAGGTCCATTCACCCTAGATGGAGAGCCAAAGAGGTTATTAAGACAAAGCTCATCATTTTACAAATAAGCAAGCTGAAGTTCACAAAGGAGAAATGTTCTACTTATGGTTAAACAACTAGCAGAGCCAGAATGTAAGAACAGAGAAAGCTAAGATTATAGATTTAGAGCTGAAAGAGATCTTAGAGGACATTAAATCACATGTCCTCATTTTATACATAAGAAAATTGAAACCCAGAGACATGACTAAGTCAAGGTTACATAATCGGTTAGTATCAGAGATGAGATTTAAGCCCAAAACCTCTGATTTTCAACTGAAGAATCTTTCCACCCCCTATGGAGGGTGAGAAGAGTCAAGAGAACAAGCAATTTATACATTTTAATGATAATTTCACGTTAGCATGGCTCACAACATTGTGAGCAATAATTCTTTAGTGTGTGGAGGCAGAAAAAAAACTATCTCCCTCCCAACTTGTTTACATCAAAGAGCTTGTTGGTCAAGGGTCACACCTCTGGATTGCAGTTTGTTGAATGTTCAGATGCATTCATTCTGCAAGATCAGAGTCTTTGCCCAACTCCTTGTGCTCTTATCCTGACACTTCTCCACAAAGAAAAAGAGAAGGGAAAGAAAAAAGAAATACTCAGATAAACAAAGACTGAAATATATTCTCCTTCTCTATAGAAATAAAATTCAGACTCTGCCTATATTTGACCCATCTGTTTTCCCAAATAGTTTCCCATCTCCTATCTACACTGTAAGTGATTGAGCAATGAATGAACAAATCAACCAATTAACAAGATTTTTAAGTGCCTACAATATTCCAGGTACTGTGCTAGCCACTAAAAATATAAACAATGAAATAATAAAAGGATTGATGATTATTTAATTCCCCCCCCTCAGATGCTTTCTTGGAACCAGTTTGAGAATATGCACAGATAGAAGGTCATCCTGGATGAGTTTATTATGAATGGGGAGACTGTTACTTAAGTTACTCATAGTGTTATGGAGGAAAATTACTGCTCCTATTATTGAAGACCTGGATTCAAATCTTGCCTTTGGCTCTTAATAACTAGAATTTGGGCAAGTCTCTTAAGTTCCTTGGGCCTCAAGTACCTGATCAGTATAAGGATGGTTCTGGAGTAGAGCGCAATTGGGGTCTCCTCTATATCTATACCTATTTTCCCATTCAGAGCCTACTGAAAGATAAGACTTAGCAGCAACTAAAAATAAAGGCATTAAAATTAATGACAGGCCCTTTTCTCTGGCTTACCTCCACCTTCTCCAAAAGAATCCTACCATCTTCAAGAACCTGGCCTTTGAAAATTTTCTGACCACAATATATTTCTCTCTTCCACTCCCATCCCCACATTAACCAACTCTTTAACTTTACTGTGACCTTTTATGCCTTTTTTTGTCTCTTCAGTGCCTGGCATAGAACAGATGCTTCATAAATACTTAACTTAAATTAATGTTAACTTAATTTTACTCTGGTCAAGTTAACTGGTTCCCTTACCTGGCCCCACTATCGGGCCATTCTCTTAACTCTGGCTTCCATTGTCTTCTTATCAAGACTTAATATTTTCTTCTTCTCTGTTAGGCAACCCTCACTAATAATCTTTGTTGTAGACTTCTTCTAGGGAAAGTGAAAAAAATTGAACTCATTTTACCCATTGATGGTACATTACAATATTAACAACATACTCAACAGCATAGCTCAGCAATTCTTGATCTAATCAATGAGTTAATTATGAAGCATTTTTAAGTACTTACTAGCTAACAGAAATTGTGGGGTGATGGCTTGGAGGTCAGGAAGACAAGGTTCAGGTTCCACCTTTAACCCATACTGACTTAACCTGGGCAAGTCACTTAATCTCTAAATGGACTTAATACAGAAGATGCCATCTTAGGCTGAGAAAGTTTCCTCAGATGGGAATTCCTTGTATCAAGTCTAGTTGATGTAATAGAAATTGTGTCCCCCTGATCTTTGGGGAGGGTGGAAAAACCCTAAATTTCAACCTCTCCCAACCTTTGGAAGCATCCCCACCCTCCTAATTGATTCCCAGGGGAAACTCCCACAATAATCCCCACCTATAATTCATTTGAAGATCTTGGCCTGGAGCATAATTGATTAGTCCCTCAATTCATCTGGTGATCCCTCCCTAGACCCAGGCCATAGAAACCTAAATGTAATCAAGGCTGTGGATCCCAACTTTTACTACTTCCTTTCAGGAACTGGCTCACTGAGTGGCTTCTCAGTGTAAATAAACCCATTTTTTGCAAAAAACAAATAAACAAACAAACAAACAACAAAAACAAAACAAAAAACCAAAAAAACCTCACTTGGAGATTTGGAGATAGGGGCTGGGAATCCTTTTGCAAAAACCTGCAGCACCCACTTGGGGATCCCATCATTGTTGGGGTATCTCTCCCCCCTCAACATAGTCCCAACAGAAATGAAAGTGCAACAGTCCCTACTTTCAAGGAATTTATTCTCCCTGATTCAGCCCATCTGACATTTTTTTTTTTTTTAAGCAGGGAATACTTTGTTTTAGTTCTTTATTAATTGTTAACGTGGATGTTAACTTTTTAAATACCCATTTCTTTATGAACCATGTTGGGAGAGAAAAATCAGAATAAAAGGGAAAAATCACAAAAGAAGGAAAAACAAAAAACAAAAAAGAAGTGAATATGGCTTGTGTTGATTTATATTCAATTTTCATAGTTCTCTTTCTGGATGCAGATGGCATTTTCTATCCAAAGTTTGTTGGAATTGCCTTGGATCACTGAACCACTGAGAACCTAGTTTTACATAGGTGATCATTGCACAATCTTGTTGTTATTGTGTACAATATATTCCTGGTTCTTCTTGTTTTCCTCAACATTAGCCACCTGACATTCTTGATAAAGAATGTTCCAAATCTTGACCTAGGTCCTCAAACACACAACTTCTTTATCACTGCACTTTTAACAAGTCAATGCACATGATGAGAGAACATGAACATATGCATACACATTCACAGCAGATGGTTTAATTTCTTACTTCAATGAGAAAATTGAGGTTATCTCATAGGGCTCAATAAATTCCACTTCACAACATTTCTCAATATTAACCACACTTTTCCTTTTGTCTGGTTTAGAGGAAGATTTTTTTCCACTACTAAACAAGTCAAATCTCTTTACTCCATCTCTTTATTCTAATTCCTTGGTTCTATAGGTTGAGTCATTTGAGAATTAATTGAAGGCTCTTATTTCAAATAAAAGAAAGACGACTAGGGGAGAGACAAACTGGACATGATGGCTTTTTTTTCATGTATTTGAAGGGCTACCTGCTTTAATACAGAGGACAAAAAAGGTGGATCTTTCAGAGAAGTAGAATTAGACTTAACATTAGGGGACCTTTTAACAGTGAGAGTTACATCAAAACTAAATAAATGGTCTGTATCTGAAGGTAATGAATCTTTCCACTCTTGCGGTCTTCAAGGAAAAGCTAGATGATTTCTTGGGGACATTGTAGTGGGGAGTCTGGTCCAAGTTGGGATTACACTAGATGACCTTTGAGGCTCCCTGTCCTCTCTAAGATTCTAGGATTTGATGGCTCCCAAAGCAATGTTTTCAGTCCAGAAGAGCATTCTTCTTCTGGATTTCAGAAGGCAATCACCAATTACCTGTTGGAAATCTCCACGTGGAAACTCCACAAACACTTCTAATTCAACATGGCTCAATCAAACATATTGTCTTTCACAGGATTACTGTTTCTCTTTCTAACAATGATTTTTATTATTACTTTTGTCAGTGGCACCATCCACTACTTACCACTTTCCCCTAATCATAGCTAGGGTAGTATCTTTCCTATGGTGCTCTTTGCCATTTATATCATTCATTATCTATTGATTTTTTTCTTGTTTTGTCCCTCTCTGCTCCCATCATTACCATCTATGTACCCATCTAGTACAGACTTCCATTACTATTTACCTAGATTCTAAGAACAGGCTCCTAATAATTCCTCCGATCTTCTTTCTCCTATCTTAATATCACACTAATTATTCTTATATATAACAAATCTTATATTTCTGTCCTCAAAAATCTTCAATGGGTTCCTATTGCTTATAATTTTAACTTTTTTTTAAATTGTTGTGTCTAATTCTATGATACTATTTCTTATTTCTGATGGTTCTCCTCTATGCAAATCTGCCTTCCATATTTCTTCTGAACACTTTTTCATTCTGATCCCCATATCTGAAATGGCTCCTTCCTTTCTTCATTTTGTCTGTTGGACTAACAAGCTCCAGTTGAACCTCCTCTGATCTTCTACTCAGTAATATTTAGCTGCCTCTCAAATCTCATAATGTCTTATTTATATCTCTTTAATAGCTAACAACAATAAAGGAAACCATTTATACAGTTCTTTAAGGTTAGAAAAGCATCTCATAGATAATTATGTCACTTGATCCTTACAACAATAGTGTTATTATTGTGGAGTGATAATAACAACAGTTATTATTATTGCCATTATTTATAGATGAAAAAAAAACTAAGGTTAAGAGGCTAATATATGTATAGAGACTAATTCAATTATCATGATCCCTGTTATCTGTTGGTATTATATTCTTCTCCAGATTTAAAATTCCAGAATCAGTGCCCAGTTTTACCTAAATTTTGTGTTTCTAACACTCAGTAGTCAATCAACAAACATTGTAAAAATATGTACTATCTTTATCTAATTAATGTTCATTACCTCGTATAGTGCTGTATATCTAGTAAATCTTTACTCAATGTTTGGCTAAGTAAACTAAACTGAACTAAATTGAACTGGACAACTGGTCCAGACCACCTTGAACCAAGCTGAACTGAATCAAATCAAAGTGAATTAAATTGAATCAAAGCAACCTAAGGACATATGAGTGTATTTTTTAAAGTTCCATAATGTGACAAAGGGTATGCACCACAATTTATGAATGAAACATAATACTTGAAGTTTAACATGAAATAGGACATCAATTCTTAATACTAAAGTGACTAAATGGGATGGAGCTAATAGGTGAATAGGCATATAAAAGTGATAGACACAGAAAGTAGTGAAAAAATCAAGGGAAAAGGATGGGAACCAAGAGTCCTCTGGGAATAAATGGGAGAGGGGACAGTAGGTGTGTGCAGGAATCAACGTATAACTGTTATCAAGAGCCTATTATTAAAATTTTAATGTGAACATTTACACTGAAGAATTGGCAAACACTACAAATCTGGACTTGATTCATTTCTGTTGATTATACAGAATTAAGAAAACGAAGGAGAAAAATGTTAATAATGGAGGTTAAACTTAAAAATGTGTCCCATAATTTATAAAATTTTCTGGGCAGTTGGTTGTTACACATTTACCAGCACATCCGTGATCTAAATGCAACCCAAAAAACAAACTGGGAAAAAGGAATAGAAGATGCTACAGGCCATGCAAAGCCAGAGATGGGGAACAGGAATGTAGGACTGCAAGAATGTTTCTCCAAAGCTTGCTAGCTCTTGATTCTGTCCCCAACTTTCCATTCCACTCTAGCTCAAAACAACAGGTTATAAAAAGTTTTGGGGAGAAGAGATTGTGTGGCTTCCCCCCAACTTCCCCTTCTTAATCTCTAAAGTTATGCTGCTCAACAATCTGCACCAGGCACTCTGAGATAAGAAGTGGTAGCAAGTGCTAGGATTATTATTCTGCTGATGTCCTAAACATTGAAAAACTCAGTTGGACCTGCTCTGGTGAACTTAGCTCACTATCTTGTTTCTGATTGGGCCCTTGGACCTGGCAGGAGGTGTTATCTGAAAGTGTTATTGAAGCCATGAGGAGGTGGCAAGAGCCTGGGCACTAGATGCCCTGGCACATGCAGTTCTTGACAGATGCTGCCATCAAAATCCTTGGCAAGTGGAAACCAACTCAGACATCAAGGAAGTCAGTATTGTTAAATAAGCTTGTCTGACATTATAACTTTTAAAAAAGCTATGGAATCCCTTGGAAGTCTTTACAAAACCAATATGGAAAAATGGCACCCAGCTTGAGTAAGACTAAGCTCGATTTTTTTTTTGAGCTGGAGATAGTAAGGAATGGAGCTGTCCAAATTCATAGCTTTTTTCCCCCCTTTTCTCTTCCTCTTCTCCAAGGTTCTTGTGACAATGACATCATTCAGATCTCTATCAATTTTCAGAAATTTTGGCCCTCCAAATACTCCCAGGGGATCTAAAATCAGTGTTGCCAGAATGTTCTTCTCATGTAGAGGTCACTTAATTATTCTAAGGATTTTGTATCTTTTTGCCTGGCAAAATTGTGTAATGAACCTAATTTATAGCTTCAGAACTAGAAAGGAACTTAGAGATAATATCCTTTAACTCTTTGGTTTCTATTTACAAATGAGGTAATGAGGAATCAAGAGAAATTAGAATTTAGTCACAATTTGAACTTACATTTTTTGATTCAACCTCCTGGACTCTATCTACAATGACACATTTTTAATCTCTTATAATCCCATGGCATAGTGAATATAAGACTTGCCTACAAATCTTTTTTTTTTTTTTAATTTTAATTTTTTTTTATTATATATATATATATATATTTTATAATATTATCCCTTGTATTCATTTTTCCAAATTACCCCCCCTCCATCTATTCCCTCCCCCCGATGACATTGCCTACAAATCTTGAAGACTTCAATTCAGGTTTTCAATGTGACACATAATCACTGAGACCAGGATAAATTCTTTAACCCCTCAGTTCCCCAGTCAATTGTCTAAGATTATAAATCACAAAGTGCAGAATTATACTAGCAGGAAACGTTTCCTCATGGAGAATTAGCTATATAAATATAATCATGAGATTGGATACCAAACTCTTAACAACATTCTAGGAAAAATAATTGAATCCCTACTATATGCCCAACATTTTGCATTGTTAAAGGCTGTGGAAATAAAAATAAAAAGATGCGATAGTTTTCCAAATATTTACAATATAAAACAGAATACAAGAGCCTTATAAACTGATTCCAAAGGTAGTGAGTTTCCCATTGCTCGTAGTAGCCAACCCAGAACTAAATGCTACCTTTTGTATCTGTTATAGAGGGGCTTTAGCTCAGTTGTTGAATCTAATAGATTATTTCTGAGAGCCCTTCCAATTTTAGATGTTTTATTTTCTTTAGGGATGGTGGGGAAGTTAAGGCTGCTCCCATGTTTCACTTGCCTCAGCATAATAATAATAATAATAAGGATAAAGTTAAAAAGAGAGATGAATGGTAAAACTAGCCAAAAATTGGTTTTCCAAAAGTTGTTGATGAGAAAATGGTATAACTAGCAGAAAAGCTAGGATGTTAACAAGAAACTGTGAAAGCTTCCAGAAGACTTAGATCATAGAATTGATTCAGTATCAGCTAAAAAGAAGTAAATGCCAGAAAGAACATTAGCTTTGGACTCAGCTAAGAAGTATGAGATAGGGGAAGGGTGACAAAAACAGCAACACAGATAAACAAGATATAAGATTCAGAAGACAGCTAGCTCAATATGAATGGATATTCAGTTGGCAATTAATAATTGCTTCCTTGTTGACTGACTAAGTCAACCATATGATATAGTAGCCAGGAAAGTGAAGGCAAACTTAGGTTGCATCAAGAAAGACAACATATTTGAATGAGGAGGGACCAGTACCACTCATTCTCCCTGATCAGGCAATATTTAGGAAGTAGGATTTAGTTCTGGGGTCCCATTTTAATGGATATTTATTAAGACCAGGCTAACCAGTAAATGTCTCATGTTCAGGCCATTTGAGAATTGCTTTGAGGAAATAATCATTTTGAGCCTAGAGAAGCGAGGTTTAAGAAAGGAAGGAAACAAGCATTTATTAAATGCCTACTGTATATCAGATACTATGCTAAGCGATTTACAAGTAGTATCTCATCTGATGATTATAAGAATCCTGTAAGGTAGGCAATATCCTTATAACCCTTTTATAGATGAAGAAACTGAGGGAAACAGTGATTAAGGAGTTGTCCAGCAGAAAGTAGTTGTTCTAACAGTTATTTAATGTTTGATTTCAAATTTGAACTCAAGTTTTCCTGAGTCAAGGCCCAGTACTCTGCCCACTGGTCTATCTAGCTGCTACAGAAGCTCTTCCCTACTGAAGGGAGCTATGATAGTTGATTTCAAGCATGTAAAGGTTTGCTGTGTGGAAAACTGCTTCTGTTTGATTCTGAAAGCTAAACCAAGAATAACAAGTGGGAATATGAAGGGAGAGATGTAGGATTAATGTCACGAAAAGCTCCCTACTAATTAGAAAAATCTGCCTCAGTACCTGGTGGAGTGTTTCATTGGAGGTCATAAATCAAAGACCATAAGAATTGATAGATCTGTGGCAGAGAAAACTACTGGTCAGGTCAAAAGTTGAGCTAGATGGCCATTTAGCTCTCTTCCAACTGTGTTATCCTGCATTTCAAATAGTTTTATACTTGCATTGAAGTTGCATTATAGTTCCAACTTCTGCTTCTTGAAAGAGATAAGTATGAGTATCTTGTCTGTTACTGATTTCCTAAACTGAGAACTTTAGAGGATATCCCAACTAATGCTTTCATTTTGCAGCTGAGAAAATGGAGCAGGAGAGATTTTTGGTGACTTGTCCAAGATTATACAGCTAGTAAACGGCAAATTAGGAATTCCAGCTCAATCTCTCTTCAAACCAGGGTTAGCGTAGATTTCTAATTATCACCTACTCATTCTAAAATTCATCAGTGACTTCCGTATTGGAATAAATCATTATTGGCAAGTTTGTTCCCAAACTTTTTCCTCTAGCCCTGTCTCATTTAGTTGTGTTTTGATGACCCCATTTGGGTTTTCTTGGCAAAGATACTGGCTTACCATTTCCTTTTCCAGCTCATTTTACAGAAGAGGAAACTAAGGCAAACAAGTCTGAAATGGTTTGCCCAGGGTCATAAGCTTGTAAGTATCTGAAGCCAGATTTGAACTCAGGTTTTCCCAATTCCAGGCTGGTACTTTAGCTCCTGCCATGTAGTTATCCTTTTTCCTATCTCAGATCATCCTAATTTGAAAAATCCCTTGAACCTGGAATATTGTGTGACAGCTAGTTGGTACAATGGCATATGGAAGACACGAAGCTGAATCCTACCTCAGACACTTAATAGCTGTGTGAATCACTCTGAAATTCAGTTTCTCCATTTCTAAAATGGAGATAATAATGGTGTCTGCCTCTCAGAGTTGTGAAGATCAAATCAGGTAGTATAAGCCAAATGGATTATTCTTAAGGACTGGAATCTGACAGGGCTCTTTGCTCCCAATGATTTAAGTACATTGGCAAATTTCTTTTGCCAGCAGAACAAGTGTAAAGTTATACTTTCTGGCGATATTGTCAGTGCCCATTTCTCTTTACCTCTTTGGGTCATCTGTATGACCTTCCTTAATAATTTAACAATGCAATTTTGTGATGTTTCATTTTATTGGGGAAAGAAAAGCAAATTTAGATTTAGGTTTTAATCCCAGAACCTTCATTTCACAACTGTAGAACTCTGGGATATAAACTCCCCCTTTTTGTTCCTCAGTTTCCCTTCTTTATAAAATGAAAGCATTGGACTAGAGGACCTAAAATCTTAAAATTCCATTACCTAACATTCCCATGTCCATAATACCAGAGTATTTCTACCTTCCTATTTTGATTAGGAAGCCTAAAAGCTGCTCAGCCCACATGTCCTGGAGAAATGGGTACCTTTGATTCATGGCAAGAGAGAAGAGAGGCCGGGATCTGTCTTTATCCTAGTCAGCAAGTTGAAGTTGCTCACATAGTTTCCAGGTCATCTCTTCACAGTAAGATCTCAAGGAAGAGAGAGGATTGCTGGAGGGACTAGGGGAATTTGCTGAAGACGGTGTAATTATTTAGGTGACAGATCAAGTCTTCTTTTTGAAAGACGATATTCCCCTAAGGGCTCCCATCCTTGTGACTTGAAGGATGAGGAACCTCTTACCTTTTCCACTCCAGCAGTCACTTGATAGCTTTGTGGAACATTGAGGAGGGGGGGAGAAAATGGGGAAGGGGCTTTGGTTGTTTTTTTATTGAACTGGGGACATTTTGTGTTTATCCAAGGAGGGGGTTAAATGCTACCTACTTGCAAAGAGTCAATTTCTGCCTTCCTCCCTCCTTTTTTCCCTCCCACTGTAGGCTATGCTATTCTTTATGCTCTTGTGCCCCTGTGGAGATAGAGAGAAGCCTGTAAATACAGGTTCCCCTAGTGGTATGCACAGGTCACTTACTGAATGAGGGCTGTTCTCTATTCTTATTCTTGCATTAACAATGCAACTATTTCTGCTCTTCCGTTTCATCTATAATCAAAGAATTCACATGTGCATGAGGTCTGTTGAAAAGAAAAAAGGGCAAAAATGTACTGGATTGAATTAGGTCCCAATTCCACCATCTGACCTCAAACAAAGTCATTGAACATCTCTGGGACTCAGAATGACTGAGCAAATAGTAAGCACTTAATAAACACTTATTGATTGATTGTTTTCTTTTCTTTTTTTTAATTTTAATTTTATTTTATAATTATAACATTTTTTGACAGTACATATGCATGGGTAATTTTTTACAACATTATCCCTTGCACTTACTTCTATTCAGATTTTTTCCCTTCCTTTCCCAACCCCCTCCCCCAGATGGCAAGCAGTCTTATATATGTTAAATATATTACAGTATATTCTAGATACAATATATGTGTGTAGAACCGAATTTTTTGTTGCACAGGAAGAATTGGATGCAGAAGGTAAAAATAACAGTTTACATTCATTTCCCAGTGTTCCTTTTCTGGATGTAGCTGGTTCTGTCCATCATTAATCAATTGGAATTGGATTAGCTCTTCTCTATGTTGAAGATACCCACTTCCCTCAGAATACATCCTCATACAGTATTGTTGTTGAAGTGTATAATGATCTCCTAGTTCCACTCGTTTCACTCAGCATCAGTTGATGTAAGTCTCTCCAAGCCTCTCTGTATTTCTCCTGTTGGTCATTTCTTATAGAACAATAATATTCCATAACATTCATATACCATAGTTTACACAACCATTCTCCAATTGATGGACATCCATGATTGATTGTTTTCTATTTAGAAATTTCTAATTGCAATTCTAATTTCTAATAAGGGAAAAAGTTATAATAGCACATTTTACAGTTAAGGGCAATCTATCAAATACATGTGACAATAGCTTGAGAAGCAACGTGATTTAATGGCTGATGTTATTAGTACTATTTTATAATCAATAATGGCATAATCGAATAGTGATATGATTAGTTATTAAATGACATACTGGAAAGACTTATATGAACTGATGTTAAGCCAAGTGAGCAGAAGCAAGACAAAAAGATTATGTAAAGATCAATTATGATGGACTTGGCGCTTTTCAACAATAAGGTAATTTCAAGGCAATTTTGATAGGCTTGTAATAGAAAGAGCCATCTGCATCCAGATAGAGAACTATGGAGACCAAATGTGAATCACAACTTAGTTAGTATTTTTGACTTTTTTTCTGTTGTTGTTATTGTTTGTTTACTTATTTTTTTTCTTTTTTATTTCCCCCCTGATTTTTCTTGTGCAACAGAAGGAATATAGAAATATGTTTGGAAGAATTGCATATGTTTATCCTATAGTGGATTCCTTGCTAGGGTGGGGAGGAGAGAAAGTGGGAGAAAATTTGGAACATAAAGCTTTGCAAAAGTGAATGTTGAAAATTATCTTTGCGTCCTTTTTGCTTGTCACCTTTTTTTTTAATCATCTTTAGCACTTGCTTTGTCTTTACAAAAACCAAATGAACAAATAAATAAATGCAATCATAAACAAATAAGCAAATAAATATAACATTACTGTCTACTAACTAAAAAAAAAAAAGAAAATTACTTTTGCATGTACTTGGAAAAACAAAAAGCTATTATTAAAAATCATTAAATGGCACACATTGAACTGAGTCTAGAATCAGAAAAATTTGAGCTCAAAACTGGTCTCAAACACTTACTGGCTGTATGACTGGGTAAGTCATTTTAATCCTGTTTGCCTCAGCTTCCTCATTTGTCAAATGAGTAGGAGAAGGAAACGGCAAACTAGTCCTGTGGATTTGCTAAGACTTATATCGCAAATGGGGACAAATGGGGACACAAAGTTGGGCATAACCAAATGATTCAACAACAATAAAAATAAATATTTGTATATTATCAGAAGCAATAGGATATAGTAGAAAAATTAATGGATTTACCTGGATAACTAAGGATTAAGGAAGGTTCCAAAACAAGACAAACAAGACATAGTAGGAGCACACTGGAGGAAACAACACATAAAAAAGATGAAAAACAAAAAAAGAAAGGAAAGAGTCTTCTACATTATAAAAAAATACATCATAACAACCAATTCTGATAAATTTAATATGCATTTTTAAAGGTAAACTATCTAACAAATTCATATACTTCATATACACCTTTTGTATCTGGACATTAAAATGTTTTTATTTAATTTGGTTTATAATAGTAAATACAATTTTAAAAGAAAAAAAAGATTAATGGATTTAGAGGCAGAAAAAACTTGATCTGAATTGTGTCTCTGTTACTTTCTATCTGGGCAACTTCAAACAAATTTCTTAAATTCCTTGGATTTGATTTGCCAATTTCTAAAATGAAGGGGGCTTGATTAGATGATCTCTGAGATTCCTTTTAGCCCTTTAAGATCCTATCATTATTGACATCATTTAGTAATAAAAAATCCCTAACTTAAAACTTATGAAAGGTACTGAGGAGTATACAAAGAACAAAAAGACTGTCACAGAGCTTATATCCAAATAGGGTGAATAAGACATGAATATCAATAAGCACAGAACAGTAGTAGACTAATTTTATGGGAAGAGCCTAGAGCTAAAAGACAACCTGTCATAGTGGAAAGAAAACTGGCTTCAAGTTCAAGTCTGTCCTCTAATTGATCCTGGCCATGTGACCTTGGCTCTCTAGAAATTATAGGTGGGGCAGCTAGGTGGCGCTGTGGGTAGAGCACCAGCCCTGAATTCAGGAGGACCCTAGTTCAAATCTGGTCTCAGACACTTGATACTTCCTGGCTGTGTGACCTTGGGCAAGTCACTTAACCCTAGCCTCCAAAAAAAAAAAAGAAAAAAAAATTATAGGTAAGATTCTAATCGATGTCAATAGAAGAGACAAAAAGAATTAATGAGGTTGAAATTTATTCCATGCTTTGATGGTGGGTCATTAAGAAAATTTGCTATCATTCATTCCCATGAAATTTATTTTGTTTTGGGGCGACAGATGGGCTGATAGGTTTAGCGATATTGAGCTGGAGGGTATCCTAGAGCCTATCTAGTCTAAACCCCTCACTTAGCACATAAGGGAAGGGAAGCAAAAGTAGGGAGGTGACTTTTCCAATGTCAAAAGTCAGGAAATACCAGAGGTAGTTTGAATCCAGATCCTGTGATAGCAGAAGCAATTTCAGATGAGTTACAAAGGCTTCTATTTTTAAAGTCTTTCTTTTCCCAAAATTATAGTATCCTTGGATCCGAGATTTAGAACTGAAAGAACCTAGAGGCCATTTCATCTAACCTTGAAAGGATAATAACTGGGAATAATCTTGAGATTTACTCCCAGGTCTTTTGACCCCCAAATCCATTTTCCATCTTCATCTCCATCCTCTATCAAATTTCCAGTCTACTATTGACACTAGGAAATTAATAAATAATATAGAGAGGCAGATTTCAGCTCCAGTTAAGGAAAACTTCTGGGATCATCACTAACCATCATGACATATCTTGCCATTAGATTTCAATGACTCTGGCAGAGAGAATGAAATCAATGACTTTGACAACAATGACTCACTTAAATCCAATTCATTTGCAAATCAAGACATCACCTTCCTGACATCTTTTAGAATGAAGAATAAACAGCAACAAGGAAAACTTCCTAATAATTAGCATTTATACGAGAATGTGTTTCCCATGAGTGGAGGTCTTGAAGTAGAGAGCAGGTGGTGAGTTGTTGCTTATGTAGAATACCAGATTCAAATAGAGTATGTGTATCCTGAAAATAGGATTTTTTTTTTGTTTTCTTTTTATATCTGATCAGCCTATTGCAGAAATGTTTGCTGATTGAGCAGTGCTATCTTTCTTACAGAAAGTAAGCTTCTTGAAGGCAAGACTTGGTTCCCTTTATAGAACTATAGAACCTAGTTCTTTTTTTAGAAAAAGTTTTTTTTAACCTTTATTTACATTCTTCTTAATACCTGTAAACTCTTCCCATTCCTTACCTGTTCCCATTTCAGTTTCATCTGTCTTTTAAAGTCCAAAGCAAATTGCTCTTCTTCCCTCCACAACTTCCCTAATGTCCCTATCCCCTTTACAAGTTGATAATATAGTTCTATGGTCTTATAAAACATTTATTTGTTTTCATATCTATAGGACATAGTTCAGATGACAAATAGGTAGCAAAGAGGGAAAAATAGCCTAGCCACAGGGGACTGGACTTGTAATCAGGAGAACCCAAGTTCACATTTCTAATCCATGAGTTGTGTGACTTTGGGCAAGTCATCCAACTTCTCTTGCCTTAGTTTCAGTACCTGGAAAATGAGAAGAGAAGCTTTATTCAGGAGTCTTTAAGTTCTCTTCCAGTTCTAGATACTGGAACTGTTGATTATTGAGTCATTCAGACATTAAAAAATGATCATAATTGAGTTCACCACACTATACTGATCCAGGTAGAAAGGGAAGCAAATACATTTTACAGATGTTTTCAACATCTATAATTGAACGATGGTGCAAAGAGAGTGACTTGATTATAAGGTTTGAAACTGATACTTCAGACAGAAAATTCCATTTTCTAAAATACCCAGTTCCCTGGAGTTTCAACTAAATTCAATTCAATTCAATAAAACAAACATTTACTTAGCAGTTACTATGTGAAGAAATCTATGCCAGGTTTCAAGGGAAACGAGTTCAGATAAGACACAATTCTTGCCCTCATGGAACTTAAAGGGTGATCACGGAGGGTGATAAAATGAGATAACAATAGGCATATCATAGAGGAATAAAACAGAACTTATTTAATGTAAGGACTAAGGGATGTGTATGTGTTTGTGTGTGCAGACATATATGTGCATACACATGCATGCAGATGTTTGTGTGTGGATATATGCATGTGTTTTGTGTACATGTATGTTTGTATAATTGTGTGTATGAGTATATATGTATTGTATACCTGTGTATGCAGTTGTTCATATGTGCATGTGTATACACGTATGTTTATATGTATATACGTGTATATGGATGATTCTATCTATATATGTATTTATATGCATTTGTTCTGTGTTTATGTGTTTGCACATGTGTGTTTGTATGTTTCTGTATGTATTCATGTGTATATGTGTTTGTGTGTGTATGTATGTTTATGTTTGTGTGTATGTGTTTATGTGCATTGGGGTAGGGCAGAAATCAGGGGGATGACTGCCTCTAACCCACTGTACCCAAAAAGCTCATTTTTGCCTTTGCTCCCATTTTTCTTGCTATCTGGTCCTATTTCTTGAGTAACTTTTGCCTGTCCTTTAAAGCTCAATGCAAATGCCAACTTTCTCCTAAAACCTCCTTGATCTCCCTCATGTGGGTAAAATCTTGATGCTTGCCACTTCCCAGTAGTCTTCCATCTGGAGTCTGAGGGTCTTTGATTTTTCTGCTTGTTTGACTCTGGACACTGATTTCCTGAACTCAATTTCCTCATCTGTAGAATGAGGACACTGGGACTAGATGGCCTCTGAATTCCTATGCATCTCCAAATGCATCATCCCTCAAAGGGTTTTGCCTACAGTAGGCCTTTAATAATCAGTTGTTCTATTTTATTAGGATTATCTAGATTTCATGGTCTACATAGTTAAAAATCAGATGAAGAGCTTGAAGAAATCTTCAAGAATGGCTACTCCAATTTTCTAATTTGGCAGATGAGGCTCAGGGGAGATAAATGGTTTGCCCTAAATCACAAAAATGATAAATAGCAGATGTGGGATCTGAATCCAGACCTTCCCCTGAATTATCGTGCTCTCTTTGTAAGGTCACAGGTTTGAAGTTCCAGCAGATCTCTGAGACCATGTAGCCCAAATTCCCCATTTTACAGATATGGATGATGAGGGCCAGGGAGACAGTAAGTGGCAGAGGTTTGATCTCAGGTCCTCTGATTAAAATTCTCTCTCACTCTTTCCACATTATCACCAAACCACTCTGGCTTGAAAATTCAAAGTTTGTAGACAGGTTCAAGTTCTAGGAAGGAAGGAGACAAGTGTCTACCTGCATTGGTCTTTTTCTTTCCCAGGGGCAGATTTTCATTGAAGGCTATTCTTCTCCAGGTTGACAGCTCGAAGCAGATTTAAGGATCTCATACCGGTTGCTGATTTTGTCTTATAGCATCTTTAATTTCTGTCTTGGAGGCCAGATTGAACCAGATCCTTCCTTCCAAGTCTCCAAATAGACATATCTATTTCCCCCAATGGGTAGTCTTTCACTTTTCTCTTTTAACATATTTGATAATAAGCTTCTGCTGAGCCAAAATGCCATCTTCTGTCAGAGTGCAGGGAAGAATTGAATTTGACTCTGGGTCTGGTGGAAGGGATGGCAGGGATGTCCAAATAATATACTCTACCCAACTGGCTTCTGAGATTCCTCATGTTATATTTAATTCTGGAGCTGGTGGTGTGTGTGGGGAAACTTGGGTGGGAGAAAGTCTTAGAGAAGATCATAACAGTTTTTAAGAACATTCCACACTTCCCAGAAGATCTTTCTTTTTATTCAATTAAAATATATATTGGGTTTTTTTGCTTTTTTAAAAAAACATTCTTCTCAATTTACCTCTATAAAACCCTCCTTTGTAAATGTCTTGTGTTTTAAGAAAAATTCATACATCAACCTGCTTGTATGCAATATTGCAATCTGCATCCACAATCTTCTACTGCTTCATAGAGAAGGGAGACATTCATCTGCTCATTCTCTTTGAGCATCTAAGATGGTTCATTATTTTAACTTAGATTCTAATGTCTTTCAATGCTATTTTTCTTTGGTATTATTGCATATATAATTTTCTCTGGGATCTATTGTTTTCATTACGCATCAGTTCCTATGAGCCTTCTTCAAATTTCTTTTTCTAGATTCTTCATATTTCTTACAGAGCAATAAACTTCCATCACATCCAGTTTCCATGATTTAATCATCCATTCATCAATCAATCAACAAACATTTATTAATTGCTTGTTGTGTGCCAGGCACTGATTTATATACTAGGAAAAAAAAGAAAGCAAGAGTAATTTCCACCCTCATATATTTTCACCCTTCACAACTTCCCTAATGTCCCTGTCTCCTTTACAAGTTGAGAATATAGTTCTATGGTCTTATAAAACATTTATTTGTTTTCATATCTATAGGACATAGTTCAGACGACAAATAGGTAGCAAAGAGGGAAAAATAGCCTAGCCACAGGGGACTGGACTTGTAATCAGGAGAACCCAAGTTCACATTTCTAATCAGACATCCATGAGTTGTGTGACTTTGGGCAAGTCATCCAACTTCTCTTGCCTTAGTTTCAGTACCTGCAAAATAAGAAAAGAGGGCTTCATGCTAACAGGTGGGAGATAGAATTCACACAGGATATATACATGATACGTATACAGTAAATACAAGGTACAAGTAGGAGCAAAAGAGTTAGCCTCTGGGAGAGAAAGGGAGAAAATGGAATAGAAAGTCCACTGTAGAAGATGATACTTGAACTGAGTCTTGAAGGAAGTCAGGGATTATAAAAGGTGGAAGTGAGGATAAAGAGCATCCCAGGAATGGAGGCAGCCAATGCAAATTCACCTAAAAGGGAAATGAACCATAATGCATAAGTGAAGCAAATAGGCAACTGTGGCTGATCACCAAGTATATAGAGGCCATCATATATAAAAAGATTGGAAAAGTGGGAAAGGCACAAGTTGTAAAGAATTTGAAATGACAAGCAAGAGTATATATTTAATTGTAGAGGTAACAGTAACCATTGGTATCTACTCAGTTGCAGATGAGATGCTTAGGTCTATGATTGTGGAAAATCTCTTTGGCAATGGGATGAAGGATGAATTGAGAGCAGTGGAGCTGCACTGTGCCCTGCTTGAGCTAGAGAGCTGTTAGAAGGTGTGTTCTCCCTCTCTTAAGCAACTAGTATTTATGGCATTGTCATGGACTCCATTCTTGCCTTTTCCCAGATTCCTGACCTTGTTACTCATTGTGAACTCTCACTTAACCTTTATGTTCTTTGTCTTACCTAATTTTCATGCACATTTTCCCCCAGAGAAGACTTCTTTCTGGAGAACTATGATCACGTTCAATTACCAATGCTCATTTACTTCTGTTTGGAGAGGAAGGGATGGGAAGAGATAAGAATTCATATAACCTCTACTATGTACCAGGCAACAGTGCTACCTGCTTTTACAAATATTATTTCTTTTTATTCTCACAATAATACTGGGAGATAAATGCCATTTTCCCCATTTTTTTAAATGAAGGGAACAGAGGCAAATAGAGATTAAGTTATTTGTAGTGTCTAGGGTCAGATATGAATGCAAGTCTTCCTGGTTCTAAGCTTTCAATCCAATGCATCACCAGCTACCTCTAATGGATGAAATATAAATTATTTTCTTAATTAAGAATTCAATTTTTTTCTACAACTCAGAAAATAATTGAACTGCATATCTGCATTTAACCTCCCCCAACTCATAGACAGACAGACACATGTGCACACACACACACACACACATACACACCAACTGGGGACTTCAAAAACTAGTACTATGAGAAATTGAATTGTATCTTCCTATCTACTGTACCATTAGGCTGCCCCTCAATTTCACTTAGTGTTTTCTAGCATTCTCCTTACCTGCTTCATGTAAATCAATGCTCAAAGGAGAAAAAAACATAATGAAGTTAAGATGCATCTGGTTCAAAATCCTTTCTCCGCATCTCTTATTCTCTGAGTTACACTCAGGCATGGAAACCATCCATGAACAAGCTAATCTTGTCTGCCACAGCAGACCTTGGAAATAACCACAAGAATGGTGGCAACAGTAGTAGCTTTAAGAACTCTAAGTCCAGAGATGATAGGGTGATCATACAACAGGTCAGAAAGACATTAGAGAGAACCTTTCACTGACACTGGGTGGAACTGGCAATATTTGGCAATGTATTACCATTTGGATCACAGTGCCAGGACAAAGAGACTTCTTATAGTCTGTCACAAGGGAGCAAAATCCCTAGTTGCTGTCCAAGTTGAAAAGAAACACTACTCTTAGTGGATGCAGGAAAACAGGGGACATGATCACAGATCCAAGACCAAGAGACACGCTAGTAGTTTTGGCTACAGAGGAGCAAAGAACCCTTCTTGGTAAAGACCAGAGCACTGACCACACTCTTACCAGATCACACCACTTTAAAAGCAGCCAAAACTTTTATACTCCCATAATTATCTCGGAAAACAGCAACATAAAAAATCCTGAAGTCTGGGACAGTGTCTTTCTGCCCTCCAGGTGAGCAGAGCCCAACTTTAACATAAAATTCCAAGCCAAGAAATAGACTAGAAAAATGAGCAAACAATAAACAAAAAAGAACTTGACCATAAAAATCATGGGCATGGTAAGAAAGACTGAGACAAACTCAGAAAAAGAAAACATTATGAAAATAGCTTCAAACAAATCCTCAAAGAAAAATGACAATTGGACTAAGCCCAACAAAAACTACTGAAAAAAGCTAAAGAAAGAACAAGACTGATAGAGAAAAAAGAAATGAAAATAATTCAAGAAAATTATGAAAATGCGATTAACAGCTTGATAAAAGAGATACAAAAACTAACCAAAGAAAATAACTCCTTAAAAAGCAGAATTGGTAAATGAAAAAGAAGGTACAAAAACTCACTGACAAACATAATTCCTCAAATGTAGAAATGGCCAAATGGAAAAGCTCATTGAAGAAAATAATTCCTTTAAAATTAGGTTTGGGCAAGTAGAAACTAATGATTCCATGAGACATCAAGAAATAAAACAAAGTCAAAGAATGAAAAATATAAAAAAAATTTGAAGAAAATACAAGAAAATATCTCATCAGAAAAACAACTGGCCTGGAAAATAGACCAATAGAGACTTTTTTTTTTAAGTTTGAAGTTCCAAATTCTCTCCTTCTCTTCCTATCTTGCCCTCTTCCTGAGATAATTAGAAATTTGATAGAGATTATACATGGGCAATCATGCAAAATATTTCCATATTAATCATGTTGCAAAAGAAAACATAGACCTCCTCCCAAAAATACCCCCAAATTTGAAAATTTTATGCTTCAACATGAATTCAGACTCTATCAGTTCTTTCCCTGGAAGTGAATCCATTTTTTATCGTGAGTCCTTTAGGACTGTCTTAAATCATTATATTGTTGAGAATGGCTAAGTCATCCATAGTTGTTCATCAAGCTATATTACTATTAGTTTGTACAATGTTCAAGGAAAGATAACAATAATTATTGGATTACCTGAAAGCCATGAAAAAAAGCCTAGACATCATCTTTCAAGGTATAATAAAGGAAGACTCCTCCCAATATCTTACAGAGAGTAAAACAGAAATAGAAAGAATCTACCAATCACTTTCTGAAGGAGATCCCCAAATGAAAATTACTAGGAATATTATGACCAAATTCTGCAGATTCCAGGTCAATAAGAAAATATTGCAGACAACTAGAAATTAAAAAAAAATTAAATATCTTGGAGCCAAAGTCAGGATCACATAAGATTTATCGGCTTGTACATTAAAGGAAAGAAAGGCTTGAAATATGATAGTCTGGAAAGCAAAGGAAGCTAGGATTATAACCAAGAATAACCTGCCTAGCAAAACTGAGTATAATCCTTGGCAGGGGGAAGGGAGATTGTACATTTAATCAAAAACATGGCTTTCAAACATTACTTATGAAAAGACCAGAGCTAAATAAAAAATAAACAAATTCAAACAGAAGATTCAAGAGAGTATAGAAAGGAAAACATGAAAGAATAAACAAATAAAAAAATTAGTCTGTTTACATTCCTATACATAAATAAAGTACATAATTAATTCCTAAGAATTTTATGATTATCAGGGCAGTTAGAAGAAGTTTACATAGAGAGAAAGGGTGTGAACAAATTATGTTGGGATGATTTCCAAACAAACAAGGATGTGAGAAAGAAGAAAATATAGGGAAAAGGAGGAATGGAAATATAAAGGGGAAAATTTTTTTCTAACTTATAAAAGGCACATAGGCTTTTATAGTAAAGGAAAAAATTGGGATGGGAATGGGGTAAGTAATATATGAAATTCAGTCATATTAGAATTAGTTCAAAGAGGGAAGAATACACACATACACATATATATTTTATACATATATATACATATATACATACACATATATATGTATATATACACATATATATACATATATACATATATATACATATATGTATATATGTGTGTGTGTATATATATATATATATATATACATCTGTCTATCTATCCAGTTAGATATAGAAATCTATCATACCCAGTAAAGAAACAGGAGGAGAAGTGGATAAGAGATATGGGTGAGGATAACAAAAAGGACTATGGGAAGCAGTGATAAGAAGCAAAAGAGAGAGTAAAGAATAAACAGAAGATAATGAGATGATAATCACTCAAAAAATGTGAATGCAAATGGGATATACTCACCCATAAAACAGAAGCAGATAGAATGGATAAAAAACTAGAATCTAACAATATGTCGACAGAAGGGATATACTTAAAACAGAATGATACACACAGAGTTCAAATAAAAGGCTGAAACAGAACCTATTATGCTTCAACTGAAGTAAAAAAAATGGAGATAGCTAGTAATCATGATCTCGGACAAAGCAAAAGCAAGCATAGACCTAAATAAAAGGGAGAATTGAGGAAATGTGATTTCCTCAATTTTTTATAATAGGTTTCTCTAATTAAGCCCTCATTTTTTAAATATATAGGGAGTGAGTCAAATGTATAAAAATAAGTCATTCCCTAACTGATAGTCAAAGGAAATGAAGAAGCACTGTATCTATAGTCATAAAAAGACCTTAGATTGCTATTGATTAGAGAAATATAAATTAAAACCACTCTGATATACCCCTTATCTATAAGAATTGACAAATATTGGAGGACATGAGGGAAAATAGGTATACCAATAAAGTTTTTGGTGGAGTTGTAAACTGGTTCAACAATTGTGGAGGACAATTTGGAACTATACCCAAAAGGTTATAAAATTATCCATATTCTTTGACCCAGCAATACCACTACTAGCTCTATATCCCAAAGAGATAAAAAAAGGAAAAAGACCTATACATACAAAAATATTTTTGGCAGCTCTTTTTTTGTGGTGGCAAAAAATTAGAAATTGAGTGGTTGCTCATCAATTGGAGAATGACTGAACAGTTGTAGCACATAATTGTGATGGAGCACTCTCCTGTTATAAAAAATGATGAAAAAATAAGGTAACACCTATATGAACTAAGGCAAAGTGAAATGAGAACAACTAGGAGATCATTGTTCAGAGTAACATCAATGTTGTAATGATCAACCGTAAAAGACTTGGCTGCTCAGATCACTGCAATGATCCAAGACAATTCCAAAGGACTGATGATTTAAAATGCTATCAGAGAGAACTGATAAACTCTGAGTGCAAATTGAAGTATCATTTTCAGGATTTTTTTTGAGATATGACTAATATGGAAATATATTTTGCATGATTTCACAAGTATTATTATATTATTTTGCTTGCTTACTCAATGGGTAGGGGAGTGGTGGGAGGGAGGAATCAAATTTAGACATAAAATAAAAAGAAAAAAATGGTTGTTGTTTTTTTGTTTTTGTTTTTTTTCCTGGGGTTAAGTGACTTGCCCAGGGTCACACATCTAGGAAGTGTTAAGTGTCTGAGATCAGATTTGAACTCAGGTCCTCCTGAATTCAAGGCTGGTGCTCTATCCACTATGCCACCTAGCTGCCCCCAAAAGAAAAAAAATGTAAATAAATAATAATTTAAAAAATAAATCCATTGAGTTGAATAGTGGGAATAAATGATCAACATCCACTTTATTATCCATCTCAGTGACTCAGGAGAATAAAGTCCTGCAAACTTTTGTTAAGCACTCAACCTGGACTGGGATTGTATCACACAAGGACTGAATGGGATTGTTGGAGAGTGACATAAAACCTCAAGCATTACCTGGAGCATATAGCCTGGAGCAGATTTAGGCTATAATATCAGTATTAATACAAAACCTTTACTAGAAGAAGGTTAGAAAAAACTACTCTCATATAACTGTAGAAGTATATTGTTAACTATGACAACCCAGCTCTATCTCCAAGCTGACTTGACCAGAGACTGCTGCTCTATGAAAGTTTCCAGGGAAATATGCACAAAGCAGCAGCTAGGGCAAGTAGACGACCTTTCAGTTGAATTTGAAAGGAGGAAGAGGAAAAAAGTTATCACCCTGCCAAGATGGCAAACCCCTGAATATCAGCAACATTTACAAACTGCATCTTCAGACAGTGGTATCTGAGTAACTGGATCAAAAGTAATAGTCACAAAAGTTGCATCTCTCTGGGACATCAACTGATTTAATTACAGGAAAATGAATGATGAAGCACAACAGAGGTAGCTGTGGTACAATGGACAGAGCCCTGGACCTAGCATTAAGCAGCCTTGAGTTCAGATCTGGCCTCAGACCCTTATGAGTTGAGTGATCCTGAGCAAGTCACTTAACTCTGTCTACCTCAGTGTCCTCATTGTTTTACCAAGAAAACTCCAGATGTATCACGAAGAATCCAGAATGACTGAAAAAACTGACTGAAAAAAAACAAAGAGGAGAGTGGATTCCAAATGATTACATTTGGTGCTTGGAACAAAGATGGGGTCACTGCGAGACATCTCAATTAGTGCCAGTATCTTTTTATTATTCAGAATAGTATAGTGCCTGTATTATTTCAGAATACCATGAATTCAGTATTTCAGGACCCTGTTGGATTAGAATTGATGGTTTCTCTTGGTGACATCCTCACCTCCTTCAGGGATCTTGCTCAACATACAAAATTGATCCATGAGATTCTCTAGTACTAGGGATAGTAGCAATTATTTGCTAAGTGGGAGTAATGCTCATTGAAGATGAAGAGATGCAATTTCTGAGTGCACATAGGAAATAGAAAAAGGATAGGACAAAGATGCCCAGAATTCAGAGGCTATTCTAAATCTGGACCCCGCAAATTAGCAAGAATCTGATAGTGGCTCCCTGGCTTTGTAAGCCAAGTCTTTTAGTAAAGAGCATCTCTTTCCTTGACTGACAACACTGCCTGGGTTGATGGAGGATGAAGTTTAGCTTTGGAGGTAATCATAAGGGGCTCCATCCCAATCCAGGCTACAGTTGATGAGCACTGATTAAATAATTTGTGTCAAGCACACACATTGTGTTAGAATACTCTCGGGAGTTGTATTGTCCCAGACACAGTTCTGGGAAGATTGTAGGAAGATTTGTATTCAGTGGATCACCATATTTGAAATCTATGGCTAGGTGCAACTATAATTTTCTTTTCTTTTTTTTTTTTTTTTTTTTTTTTGTATTCATTTTTCCAAATTACCCCCCCTCCCTCTATTCCCTCCCCCCGATGACAGGCAATCCCATACATTTTACATGTGTTACAATATAGTCTAGGTACAATACATGTGTGTGAATATCATTTTCTTGTTGCACAATAAACATTAGAATCCGAAGGTACATGCAACCTGGGCAGACAGATATTAGTGCTAACAATTTACATTCACTTCCCAGTGTTTCTTCTCTGGGTGTAGCTACCTCTGTCCATCATTGATCAACTGGAAGTGAGTTGGATCTTCTTTATGTTGAAGATTTCCACTTCCATCAGAATACATCCTCATACAGTATTGTTGTTGAAGTGTACAGCGATCTTCTGGTTCTGCTCATTTCACTCAGCATCAGTTGATTTAAGTCTCTCCAGGCCTCTCTGTATTCCTCCTGCTGGTCATTTCTTACAGAGCAATAATATTCCATAACCTTCATATACCACAATTTACCCAACCATTCTCCAACTGATGGACATCCATTCATCTTCCAGTTTCTAGCTACAACAAAAAGAGCTGCCACAAACATTTTGGCACATACAGGTCTCTTTCCGCTCTTTAGTATTTCTTTGGGATATAAGCCCAGTAGTAGCGCTGCTGGGTCAAAGGGTATGCACAGTTTGATAACTTTTTGGGCATAATTCCAGATTGCTCTCCAGAATGGCTGGATTCTTTCGCAACTCCACCAGCAATGTATTAGTGTCCCAGTTTTCCCACAGCCCCTCCAACATTCATCGTTATTTGTTCCTGTCATCTTAGCCAATCTGACAGGTGTGTAGTGGTATCTCAGAGTGGTCTTAATTTGCATTTCTCTGATCAGTAGTGATTTGGAACACTCTTTCATGTGAGTGGATATAGTTTCAATTTCTCCCTCTGAGAATTGTCTGTTCATATCCTTTGACCATTTATCAATTGGAGAATGGTTCGGTTTCTTATAAATTATGGTCAGTTCTCTATATATTTTGGAAATGAGACCTTTGTCAGAACCCTTGTTTTTAAAAATATTTTCCCAATTTGTTACTTCCCTTCTAATCTTGTTTGTATTAGTATTATTTGTACAGAAACTTTTTAGTTTGATGTAATCAAAATCTTCTATTTTGTGATCAATAATGATCTCTAGTTCTCCTCTGGTCATAAATTCCTTCCTCCTCCACAAGTCTGAGAGGTAGATTATCCTCTGTTCCTCTAATCTATTTATTATCTCCCTCTTTATGCCTAAATCATGGATCCATTTTGATCTTATCTTGGTATATGGTGTTAAGTGTGGATCCATATCTAATTTCTGCCATACTAATTTCCAGTTTTCCCAACAGTTTTTTCCGAATAATGAATTTTTATCCCTAATGTTGGAATCTTTGGGTTTGTCAAAGATTAGGTTGCTATATATGTATCCTTTTTTGTCCTTTGTATCTAATCTGTTCCACTGATCTACCGGTCTATTTCTTAGCCAATACCAAATGGTTTTGGTGACTGCTGCTATATAATATAGCTTTAGATCAGGTACACTTAGACCACCTTCCTCTGAGTTTTTTTTTCATTAGTTCCCTTGCAATTCTCGACCTTTTATTCTTCCATATGAATTTTGTTGTTATTTTTTCTAGGTCATTGAAATAGTTTCTTGGGAGTCTGATTGGTATAGCACTAAATAAATAGATTAGTTTGGGGAGTATTGTCATCTTTATTATATTCGCTCGGCCTATCCAAGAGCACTGAATGTCTTTCCAATTATTTAAATCTGATTTTATTTTTGTGGCAAGTGTTTTGTAATTTTTCTCATATAATTCCTGACTTTTCTTTGGTAGATGGATTCCCAAATATTTTATACTCTCAACATTTGTTTGGAATGGAATTTCTCTTTGTATCTCGCAACTATAATTTTCAGTGAATGCGCAGTGACACTCTTCTCAGATAAGGAGGAAGTCAGCAAGATGCCCAACCAAAAAAACATCCAGTGAAGACTTTCTGAGGGAATAAGTCTGCTGCCACAACTTTGCCAAGTGTTTTTTATACTATTTCCTTAACATCCATCACTTCCATCCCCTTCCCCTCCAAATGGAGGGGAAATATCTGCTACCCTAGTTTATCACTTCTCACCTGGGTCACTGCAGTAGCTTCCGAATTTATTTCCATTCTTCCTGTCTCTCCCCTCTCTAATCCATCTTGCAACTGGACACCAAATTAATATTTCTAATGCAGAGACATGACCATGTCACCATCTAACTCAATCTTCAGTGGCTCCCTATCACATCTAAAGGAATATTTTAAAAATCACCTCTGTAGTCCAGCATCTAAAGACTCTCACAGTTGGGCATCTTTCAAAAGTTAAGCAGGCTCCAATCAGCTTTAATTTTACTCCTCAACAAGACTGCTATCTTGACATCCCCACCAGTGACAATAGCCCATAAGACTTTACCTATCAGCCCCAGAAGACATCTCTGGGATCCCACAGTCTTGCTTCTCAAGGGCTTACTTTGACCTATTAGATAGTGGTCAACTTGAAACATTTCCTTTTGTCCCCATTTCTCTTTTCACCAATTTCTTGCTATGAGTATAACCTCTACCAAATCACACTATTGACGTCTATTGAGCTTGCAGCCACTAAAGCCACAGATGTTTTATTTAAACAAACTATTTCCTAAGCAAACTATCTAATTTCACATGCCACACTCTTCCTTCCTCCAGGAAAAAAAATAATAAACCCCTTGGGTAAAGTTCCTATCTATAGTCTACATCTCTCTCTTCCAAATTAACAAAAAGAGCATGGTACCCATGGCAGGTTTTATACTTTCCATTTCTACCACCCTTGACAGAGCTATAAACATAGCTTCTTACAGTTCTAAGGGTGGATTGTATACCACTTCCATGCCCAAAAGAAAATAAAACAATTATCTAGAGCATGGAAACCTCATGATAAAGCTGTTTATCTCAGCCATACTGTTCATCTCTGAGGTGAATTTTTTTCTGTCTTAGTGCTAATATCACTAAGATCACAGTTTAGAACTTTGGTACAGACTCACTTAACTGGACACTTAGCTCCTGACCTGACACAGCTTCAAGTTTACTCTTCTTCAGGCCAGATTTTGGGGACTCCGCTCCCGCTTTCTCCCTTGCCTCTGGAAGATTCTTTCCTCTGGCCCTGATCTTGGTGATTGCCTTAATAATTAGTACATATGATCCTCTTTCCTTAGCTGTGAGAATCTGATTCTTTTTCCTATACTATGCTGTTTCATATTCAAATCTGAATAACTTAAAAAAAAAGGTGGGACACAGGGATTATGTCAATTTAAACTATATATTTTCCTGATGTCATTGCAAATTTTTGACTCTCTCTCTCTCTCTCTCTCTCTCTCTCTCTCTCTCTCTCTCTCTCTCTCTCTCTCTCTCTCTCTCTCTCTTTTCTCTCTCTTCTCTTCTTCTTTTCTCTTCTCATCTTGTCTTGCCTTATCTCTTCTTTCCCTTTATTTCCCTCACTTTCTCCTTTCTCTCTCTATTCCTCTTCTCTCTTTTCTTGTACATATCTCTCCCTTTCTTCTCCTTCTTCTCCTTTGCCCTTTGTCCTTTGTCCTTCTCCTCTCCTCCTCCTTCTCCTTCTTCTTCTCTTCCTCCTTTTTCCTCCTCCTTTTCTTTCTCTTCTTCCTCCTCCTCCTCCTTCTCCTCCTCCTCTTTGTCTGCCTCTTCGTCCTCCTCTTTTTTCCTGCCTTCCTTCCTTCCTTCCCTCCTTCCTTCCCTCCTTCCTTCCCTCTTTCCTTCCTTCCCTCTTTCCTTCCTTCCCTCTTTCCTTCCTTCCTTCCCTCTTTCCTTCCTTCCTTCCTTCCTTCCTTCCTTCCTTCCTTCCTTCCTTCCTTCCTCTCTCTTTCTTTCTCTTCCTCCTTGTCTCTCTCTCTCTCTCTCTCTCTCTCTCTCTCTCTCTCTCTCTCTCTCTCTCTCTCTCTCTCTCTCTCTCCCCGTCTCTTTCTTCCCCACTAAATAGCAATTTACTTTGTAAACAAAAGCGATGACCAATTTATGGAGGAAGATAGATATGAAGTATGGTAATCTGCCTCCATCAGAACAGTATTTGTATTTAAGTCTCTCTAAAGAGTATCTTGACAGGCACAAAGCCAGCTTCCCCTATGAATATATTCAGGTCAGCTGGAGATAAATCCTGTGATTTCAAAAGCAGCACATAGATGAAGCAAAGGGACTTACACATAATGATGCAGTGGAGCTAATGCCCAATTCACCTCCATGAAAAAGAATTTGAGATTGACCCTACCACCACTTGGTACAAGGATCACCATAGAAGACAACATCTTTCACAATTTTCAAATCAACTGAAAGAAATTAGTGTCTAGATACAGTTTGGGAAAATCCATTTAGAAGAATCTAAAGGCAGTCAAAGTCAAAAATCAATGTCTTCACACATATATTTCACTTATCTGAGAGACCCATGTTCTCAGTCATATCCTTTGGTTTGGTTTATATTTTTGTTTTATCAAATGCATCATTAAAAATTGGTATCTATTGATTCCTCAGCTTTTCTCCTATGTGGGAAACTTTTTCACTGGAGACATCGATTTGCCCAAAGCACTTCAGTCTGTCCTAAGTGTATAGGAGCCTGTCAAATAAATTAATGACTGTCACCCTCAGGTTGTTGGTTAGGTAGCTCCCCCATACAATAGTGCCTTGACCATCTGAAAAAAAATTTCTGTCAAATTCTCTGTGATTAAGAAGGAATCTATGCTTAACTCTGGGAGGATCAGGGGGTCATAAATTTTGAATTGAAAGGAATTCTAATGGATATTTTATCTAACCTCTTTACTTTTCAGACCATAATTTTATTTATTTACAGCTAGAAAGAAATTAAGGGTAAATAGATCAGGCATCTTATTTTAAACATTAAGATGGAGAGCTAAAGGGTGTAGCAGAGGGGTGAGGGAGGGAATTGGTAAAAAGTTAGTGGCTTAGTCTAAATTCAAAAGATAGTGATAGAGCAGAGATTTGAACTAATGTCTTGGGATTCCAAATCCAGAGCATAGGCCCAGTATAACTCTCTCAGGGTTTTTGGACCTCACCTCATCCCTCTGTCTATAATGGGAATGACAGAATGACCCATTTGTGATGTGGTCTCAGGGATTACCTATTCTAGTCCAATGCAAATGAAGTCAACTGTATTCCTAGTGGTAGAAGGGCCTTTTAATCTAGCAGTACTAGCCAAACTGGGCGGGGCTCAGCATGAAGTCACAAGGTTGTTCTTATCGTTATTCGATCTTATCCTACTCTTCATGACTCCACTTAGGGTCTTCTTGGCAAAGATATTGGAGTGGTTTTCCATTCCCTTCTCCATCTCATTTTTTACAATGTAGAAATTGAGGCAGGCAGGACTAAATTACTTGTTCAGAGTCACACAGCTAGGAAGTGTCTTAGGCCAGATTTAAACTCAGAACAATAAGTCTTTCTGACTTCAAGCCTGATACTTAAAAAGCAGAGAAAAGATGCCCAGTGGCAGAGACCAGAGAAATTCCTGTATTTGTCATAATCACTATGGTATAGCTTTTAAAAATTTGGCATTAGACCCTTGGGCAAGAACATAAGATGCTATTATAATGTTGTTGCTCTGGGAAAATCAGAGTTGACTCTCATTGCTGCAAATTCACATCACCTTTAAAATACTTAACAGACTTTTCCTGGCTGATCAATTGCATTATTATTCCTAAAAGTGGAGAACAAGACAATGAGATCTGGGAAGGTCTTTATGGGTATTTGTATTGCTCATGGAGTAAATAGAGGCAGAACCAGCTAGAATATTTCAAAAGGAGGGAGAGTAGCTCCCAGTTGCTAACAGTAATTAGGAAGGTGACATAGAACATAGAGCATAGGACTTAGAAATAGGGATCATATTTACTTGCTTTGTAAACTGCTCAAATTGCTTAACCTCTCACAGCATCAGGATAATAATAGGTCCCATCTCAAGGAGTCATTGTGAGGATCGGATGATAGAACATAGCACCCCTTCAAGAAGTTATTATAAATAATATAATATAACAATATAATATAATTTAAATGGCATTATTAAAATTAATACATTATCACATAATTTAATAATGTAATTTTTATAAAAGATAGTATTATTATTTTTCAAATGACAGCTTTTTGATGTCATTTTAAGTTTTGGGCTATTTGTAAAGAGCCTGATTTGTGTCAACCCCTTTTGGCTCTTGGAAGGTATCACTTTCTTTTCTGTTTCCTGGAAAGTGTCCCTAGTATAGGGATGCCATTACATCAATTTTTCCCATGTGATGAAAATAAATAAACAGGTAGAAATGAGAAGAAAGAAGAGAAAGAAGAAGAGAGGAAAAAGAAGAGGAAGAAGAGAAAAAAAGAGACTGATGAGGAACAATGTGTTAGTTCGGCATTCCTTTTCCCCAAGTGTCAAATAAATTAAATAAACACTTTTAAAGCTAATTAAAGAGGAAGAGGCAGTGTGGTACAATGCCCAGCTTCTTAAACTGTGGGTTTCCCATATGGGATCTTGCAACAGAATGTGGAAGACATGAAAATATGATTTATTATAAATAAGTGTTTGATGTGTATATCTATTTTATAAACCTGTATAGCTGGAGTCACATAAAAATTACTAGGTGAAAAGGGGTCACAAATGGGAAAAAATGTAAGAAGCTGTGATATAATAAGAGAGCCAATCTTTATATTTGGCAAACTTGGACTTCCCTGACATAGGTTTGACCTCAGACAAATAATTTAATCTCTCAGTGCCCAAAGCAACTCTCTCTAATACTCTCAATTATGGAAGAGTCGCAGATCTATTTTGGTAAAAAGTGGTTTTCACAGGAGTTCACTACACTAATTCAACAGCTATTTCTTTCTTTTTCTCCAAATATTCTAGCCAGTGGGGATACAAGGATACAAAGGATGTGAACCTGTCTTCAAGGAACTTACATTCTACCACTCTGCATATTTTGTGCTATCTAATATCTAATATCAAAGCTCACATATAATTCTGGTGGAAGTTTTACGGTAAGGATTGATTTGATGACAATAAGTCACTCAGCTATAAGATTTCTTGTTCAATACTTGCTTTGAAAGTTCACCCCATTCCCCACAAGGATTTGGCTAATAACTGCACAAATATCAGAAAGGTTTTAAACAGCTTTGACCCTAATTCATGAGGCTGCCCTGCAAAAGTCCTAGTAATTTTCTCAGATCCTCATACAGTGCTATGGTTTTTTGCTGTTCACCTCTTGCCAAGCTTTACTGTGACTAATTTCAGACGGTAAAATCAAACACAAACTTTACCTGAGTGCTTAATGCCTCAAGATACAGGTGATCAATCTGAGATCAACTACTTTTTGAGGTCAATTTGAATGACAGCCACTCTACGCTGCTCTAACCACTTCTGGTGTATTGTGTCTATTTCAGGGAGCTGCTGACAAGCTGGAGGATATCCATATCATAGAAACTATATATGTGAATGCATTAGGGAGCATGCTATATACAAATCAATTGAAGGAACTGCAGTTGAAAAAGTTTTTCTACTTTCCTGATGATTTCTCTCTTGTATTAATAACTAATCAATTAATTAGGATGAAGGTATTTCTCCCTTTCTACTCTCATTCAGAAATCAGCCAGTGTGGAAAATCTTTCTAAAATATTTGCCCATCCAGGATGTCTGAGATCTAATTAAAGAAAATAAAGGAAATTTTTAAATTCAGACTACTGGACTCATTTTTGCTTATTATATTTACTTAGGTCTGGGGAAATGTAGATTCTCCCCTTTTTTTTTCAGACGGCTGACATAGAAATTGATATCTCTTTGACCAAGATTTGTGTGATCTAAGTCATGTGCTCTAAGAAATCCCACTCTTTCAGTGAAATATTCATTCTTATTAATTGTTAACCAATAATAGATGATTTCCATTCTCAGGAATTCCTAATATTCCAAAGGCGTATAAACTGCCCACTGTCCTGAGAGGTCTTTGATCCAAAGGAGATTGCCAACTTAACATCATTTTATTAATAAATAGGTTGGCCTTATTAATAAAACGATTACATTACTCAGAAAATCTCTATCTCAAACATTTTAAATTTCAAAAGAGAATAAAATACTTGAGGAGAGACAGGGTAGTTGTATTTAAATATTTGAATGATTGCCTTGTGAAAGGACTGGCCATATTTTACTTGGACTCAGTAGAATTAAACTATAATTATGGGGGGAGAAGTAAATTTCAATAAAATGCAAGAAAATATTGTCCAACTATCAGAGTTATCCTAGAGTTTGCCATCATTAGAGATCCTCAAGCAGAGGCTTGATGGTTATTTAAGAATTGTATAGGGGAATTTTCTGATAAAGGGCAGCTTGGACAAGGCAGCATTTAGGGTACCTTCTAAGATTCTATAATTCTGAATCAAGAACTTTCAGTCAGTAAAACTAGTTGGTTTTCTATGATGCAACATCAGTTCCTTCACTTAGGAGCTCGATCATTTCTGAGCAATTTCTCTTTTTTTCGGTACTGGTTAAAGGCAGTGCTGTGCCTCTATCAGGGACTCCACATTGGTCTTTAACAGCAAGGTTGATGTTGTTTATATTCTGGCCATCCTGTGTGTTCAGGAAACCATTGATCAGAGTTTCCCTTCACTTTGTGACATTCATTCATATTTCCCCTTGATTTCTTTGGGCTGCAGATACATATTTCATAGGAACCTTGTGCAGTTGGTAGAGTGGGTGGTTGTTTACAGCTTTTAGAGTCAATTTGTTTAGGGACAAGACTGACAGATCTGATTAGAGTTTGATTGGGAGAGTACATTTCCAACCTATGTCTAGGGATCTTGAGGCACTGGCTGTGGGGAATAAGGGAAAGAATCATAGATCCAGAACTAGAAGGGACATTAGAAGCTTTCAATCTGAGCCCCTCATTTTACAGATGAGGAAACTGAGGCATAGGAAGATGACGTGATTTATCCAATATCACTCATAAGATCATAGGATCATAAATGTGTTTTTGAGGCACCTTAGGGTCCAGATAGTTTGATCTCTCTTTTTACAACTGAGAAAACTGGGCCACTGAGAATTTAAATATTGACCCAGGGACATAAAACTGGGAAGTCCCAATGTAAACCTTGAACCCATATCTTCTTGATTTCAAAGTTAATGAGCTTTCCTGCAATATGTTGCTTCTACCCCACACCACAGAAATTCATAGAAACATCATTCTTTCATAGACCCCCCATTTCTGTACAGCATCTGACATTTACTAACTAGATATAAAGTTAGTAAACTTGGTTTTGAATCCTGATTCTGCCACCTGCTAGCTGAGTAACCCAAGAGAAATCACTGAACCATTCTGAGCAACAGATTCCTCTTCTGTAAAATGAAGTGGAAGTAGGTAACCTTTGGGTCTCTCCTAACTCTAAATCTTACAATCCTCTGCTCAGCAGTCATTCAAGTTGAAAGAGTTGGAGCCCAGTTTGAGGCATTTGCAGCAGAATGAATGATTTTTAAGCCAATTTCTAAACATGAGGAAAAACTAACTTTAGGGTCGAGAAACTTCCAGGAAACCTGAAAAGCCATCTGGATACTGGGAATGGAGTTGTGTCATCTCATCTGTCTTTATCTGAAGTTTTAATTTGTTGCAAACATGGAGACTGTTGTTTGATTTGGCAATAGAGCCTAGAGTTCAGACCAGAACATGAGTTCTCCTTTTTCATCATCTTGGCAACAGCTTAATGTTCTATCTTAGATTAGCTTCATGACCAATGGGAATAATCCTCTTCCCTCAAGCAGACTGGGGAAATTCCCAGGGTGTTAGAACACGAAGTAGAATGTCGTGATGCTTAATCTACTGCTGTTTTTCGCTTTCCCTTCTACAAAAGTATAAGAAATGCAGAAAACTCTATAATTTGATTCTTCAGAAAGCATGATTATATTTAAGATACATTAGTATGTCTAATTAAAAAAATTAATCATCCCCTAAAAGTCAGTACAGAGGTAGATGGTGGGTGTGAAGAGGCTGCAACACATTGCTAATTAAAAATCAAATGAGAGAATGATATAATTCAGTATATTATCAAATGGATATGTGAACTGAAAAGGTGATGGACCAGTCCTCAAGAGCTATAAATTTTTTAATCCATTGATACCCACAAAATAGCAAAAAAAATCTAAAGGAAGCCCCACTGCATGTTGGGTGGAACTTATAAGTGATGAATAGGGATTACACAAGAGCCATATAAGAATAACAGGCATGAATGGGCTGCAGTCTTTGAAGGGGAAGGCATATGATTGAAATCAGAATACTCAAGTATTGGAGGAGGAGAAAAAGAAGGAGAAGAAAAAGGAAAATGAAGAGGAGGAGAAGAAATAGTAGTAGTAGTAGTAGTAGTAGTAGTAGTAGTAGTAGTAGTAGTAGAAGAAGAAGAAGAAGAAGAAGAAGAAGAAGAAGAAGAAGAAGAAGAAGAAGAAGAAGAAGAAGAAGAAAAAGAAGTAAAACAAGAAGAAGAAGAAAGAAACAAAGAAACAAAGAAACAAAGAAAGAAAAAGGAAGAAAGAAAGAAAAAGAAAGAAAAAAGAAAGCGGAGAAGAGGAGAGAGAATAATTTACAATGTATAAGAGATGGATGGAAAATGATGGATAGAGAGATGGATAGTTTAGATGGATGGATGAATCAATGGATAGATGGATATATATCTATATAGCCATCAAAGTGTTTAAATATCTTTGAGGCAACTGAATTCTGCGTTGAAAGGTAGAGTTGGCAGGATCTGGAACCAAGTGATACACTTTATATATTCACTGCCTACAGCAGTAAGACAGGGAAAGTCTGGAAAACTTGTATTTCTTAGTAATCAGCCCTCTTCATTTGGGCAGAAAAAGAGAAACTGAAAAGTTTAGAACCTTGTTATATTCTCTTTTTTCAGTTATTGAAGCAACAGTCTGTGTAATTCTGCTTCATGAACCCTTATGGATTGAATACTCATTAATTTGAAATGAGATTAGTCCATGGACAATAATTACTTATTTGATCATTTGTCAACTAGCTCTCAAGCTTCACAGACAGTTATCTGAATTTGTAGCCAGGGAAGTGGGGACCCGGTTATTTTTTAAAATTGGTTCTAGGTTCTAGTTTTAAATAACTATGTTGGTTTGGCCAATCAGTCAATTAGCATTTACTAAATGCTTGCTATGGGGCACACATATCATGGTAAATGCTGGAGAATGAAAGAAATGCAAACCCTACCTGCCACACAGAATAAATTGTCATCAAACAAACCCAGCCTTTGTTTCATGACCTATAGTGATTATTATCACCCTAGTTTTGGAAATAGACCATTCTGCTTTATGACACCTTTTACTTCATTACTTTACTTCACTACTTTCCTTGTAATTGATTGTTCTCAGTTCTTCCCCTTTGGAGCCAAACAACACAAGTCTAATTTCCCTTTCACACATCTATCACTCAAATACTTGAAAACTGTCACTTACCTTTCCCAATTTTTCTCTTCTCCAGGCTAAACATTTTTAATCCTTTCAATTTATCCATATATTGAATGTTCTACTCTATGTGTCATGCCAGAAACCTTCTCTGCTCCTACTTCCTGTTGCAAATTCAATCAATCATTTATTGTATAACTTCATTTTCCTCATTCTCTATTGCTTTGCATGAGTTACTTGGAAGAAGTGATCCCATTTATCTAAGCCAATTCTTCAATCTGTGTTCTTGACCTTCCTTGCTATGGGATGACTCTCCCATTACTTCTATAAGCTTTCCCTTCAACTTCTCCTCCTCCTTCTTAGCAGTCTTCAGTTTTTATTCACTGGTTCTTTCTACAGTGTAAAAAAATCTGCAAATCTCCACCTTTAAAAAAGGTCATTTCACCCTGTTATACAAACCAAACCAAACGTACTATTCAGCAAAGGTAATCTACTTATATTTCCTCCACTTCTTCACCTCCCACTAATTTCATCAAACTTGCTTCACTTTTACTTGGTGATCAACAATGATTATTTGTTATTGTTAGTCCTTTGAGTTGTGTTTAACTCTTTGACTCCATTTGAAGTTTTCTTGGCAAAGATACTGGGGTGATTCATCATTTCCTCTTTCAACAGTGACTGTAA